>NC_089757.1:37415764-37448264 GCF_040412425.1 Macrobrachium rosenbergii | reverse complement strand
TACACCAAAGCACTACTCCAAGCGTAAAAAAAAGAGAAGACTGAATTGAATGGAATCAAACCTTCCCGTTTTCTATTACCGGAAAGTGCTCAGTAATCTTCTTATGTTTAATAATACGTCATTTGTGTCCCACCGAAACAATCGCTTTTCAATGATCTCTTTTTTTTTTTTTTTAATTTCCACTTAATCTCTTATCTCGCTCTAATTCACTGCAGAGAATTATCGTTCTTATCTCTCAAGGAGAGAATTTGACCTCCTTCAATCTTTCTGTTGACGAGGCCAATTTCAGCTTTCTCTCTCTCTCTCTCTCTCTCCTCTCTCTCTCTCTCTCTTGTCTCTCTCTCCTCTCTTTTTTCTCTCTCTCTCTCCTCATGGAGATTAATTATATACAGTGTATACAGTGTATATATATATATATATATATATATATATATATATATATATATATATATATATATATATATATATATTATATATATAACATAAATATATATACATTATATATTTACATATAAATATATATATAAAAATATATAATTTCATATACAATATATAATATACATTCAATTTAGAATCATTGTTTACATACATCACAAATAAACACATGGAAAACATGCACAATAAAAGCAACGTAATATTGAATGCAAACATAAGACACTGCAACATTAGTTTAATACGCATAACCAATCATGCATCTTTTTAAAAATCGGTCTGATTTAACAGACACTCAGTAAATATACAGATTTTTTTAGTGAAGAAAAAGTATAAAGCAATGTTGATTCCCTTTCGCCGGCAAGATTTATTTTCCTTTATAAAGTCAGCACGATTCTAGCCGTGCGCGGCTGTTGTTGAAACAGGTGTCAGCTGGCCAACAGGTGTTTGTCATTCACCTGTTTGTACAAGGATATTTTTTTCCGTGGTCATTGTTTGGGATAATGCGAACTCACTTCTGCTTATTTAGGAATGGAATATAGAATTTAGGCCAACGACCAAGCGCTGGGACCTGTGAGGTCATTCAGCGCTGAAGTGGAAATTGACAGTAAGAAGGTTTGAAAGGTGTGACAGGAGGAAAACCTCGCAGTTGCACTATGTAACAGGTGTTAGAGAGGGTGGAAAGTCAGATGGAAAGAAAGAATGAAAGAGTTGTAACTGAGGCCGGGGACGCTGCAGAACCACAGTGATGGCTCTACAATGCACCACGTGGTGCTCTGATGACACTACACTACCCCACTACGGGGCAGTTGTGGCTATTGCAATTATATATGTACTGTATCTGGTAAAAGTGACCAGTAGACTCTGCACACACATGTATATATATATATATATATATATATATATATATATATATATATATATATATATATATATATATATATATATATATATATCATCGTACTGTGTACGTGCGTATCCGTATACTCGCAGTGTCTACTCACAAAAGCGATTTCTAAAAGTAGAAGAATGGACAGGACGTGACTCTGTTCCGTAGACAGATTCCGTCTCGATAGAGTAATCAGCTTTCGAGGCCTAATGACAAAGCCATTAGCCGCCCCTGGCTTTCGTAGCAATAATTATCTACGCCTTATTATGGGAGGAGGCTCACGATTAATTGAAGCAAATGTAGAGATGTCGCTAGCTCTCTCTCTCTCTCTCTCTCTCTCTCTCTCTCTCTCTCTCTCTCTCTCTCTATAAATAATTGTCGTAGATTGAATTCTTTGCTTACCGTACATCACTCACGACTAATATTGTTTGCATACCATGCGTCACTCATGACTAATATTCTTTGCATTGAATACCATTCATCACTCCTGACTAATATTCTTAGAATACCATATATCACTCACGACTGATATTCTTTGCATACCATACGTCACTCATGACTAATATTCTTTGCATTGAATACCATACATCACTCCTGACTAATATTTTTTGCATACCATACATCACTCATGACTGATATTCTTTGCACTGAGTACCATACATCACTTCTGACTAATATTCTTTGAATACCATACATCACTCATGACTGATATTCTTTGCATACCATAAGTCACTCCTGACTAATATTCTTTGAATACCGTACATCACTCATGACTGATATTCTTTGCATACCATACGTCACTCACGACTGATATTCTTTGAATACCATACATCACTCATGACTGATATTCTTTGCACATACCATACATCACTCATGACCAGTATTCTTTGCATACCATACATCAAAGTCATAACAAGTTTCCCAATTGTAATAAAACTGGTGTCATGTGTATAGCTGACATTGCACGTACTACTTCTAAATATGCAAGATAATTTCAACCACTTGACATAATAACTTGAACCACTTCGTCTTTGATATCCCAAGCGCTAATCCTCGTTTATACAGTATCACACACAACGTAAATACAGTAATATCAGATATCCCCTAATAATGTAGCATAACTGCAGTCACTTTCATCTCTGTGATTCAAGTTGTCTGTGCTAAGTGCCTACTTAGATATCATTAATGTTAAGTGTTATTACTTTGCATATCAACACTGTTATTGTCGCGTTTTCATCACAGAGTTAATGACGCAAATTACTTAGGGGAAATTTAGAGAGAGAGAGGGAGAGAGAGAGATGAGAGATACTAAAGGAATTAAAGAGAGAGAGAGAGAGAGAGAGAGACGAAGACTAAGGCATTAAACAGAGAGAGAGAGAGAGAGAGAGAGAGAGAGAGAGATGCGAATACTAAGGCATTAATCAGAGAGACCTTACCTTACAGACCTTACAGTTCGTTTGGGTTGCCCCAGGTCCCTCAGTGTGAGGCACTTTGATGTCTACCAGAAATTGCTAACGCATCTTCCGGTATATTGCAGCATCTTCAATCTTGGATGGTCTGGATGCATCTTTGTAGATATTTGTCGAGCTTATTCTTAAAAACATCTACGCTCACTCACTTGATATGTTCCTCAGATGAGCAGGAAGGCATTGAATAGACGTCAGTATCGATGCTGGTGCGTGTGTGGATTAATGTCCTGTGTGGGTTTCCTTAGTTTTCCTGGTATAGTTTGGGCATATTAATCTACCTCTGCAGTTGCTCTTTCTGATATTTTGTAGCTCCAGGATGTTTTGGTAATTCCCTTCTATCTGTTTCCATGCTTGGATTACAAGTAGCGTTCTCTTCTCCTTTCAAGACTATATAAATTTAAGAATTGTAGTCTTTCCCAGTAGTCAAGGTCCTTAACTTCTTCTATTCTAGCTGTAAATGACCTTTTGTACCTCTCTATTTGTGCAATATCCTTTTGGTAGTGTGGGTACCATATTATATTGCAATATTCAAGTGGACTACGTACGTACGTTTTATAAAAGTGCAATCATGTGTAGCTTTCTTGTTTTGAAGTGCCGGAACAACATTCCCATTTTTGCTTTGGCATTTTGCCATTAGTATTGCTATTTGATCATTGCATAACATATTCCTGTTCAACATCATACCAAAGGTAACGAACTGCTTCCTTGTTTGTGATTGTCTCATTATTAGGTCCTTTATATGCATATAGCATTCCTGCTATCACTATAGTTCATTGATTCAAATTTATTTATGAGTTGAATACCATGAACTTATTTATCTCTGCACCCCATTTATATATATTTTGTTTAGGTTCTTTGTGGAAGGAAAGTTCTATCTTCATCACACAAGCAATTTCTCTACTTATTCTTTGTGTCATCAGCAAAACTTCTTATTACTGAGTCCTTAACATTACTGTTCCCCCCTGTCTGCAATCATAATCACAAACAGCAATGCAGCTAACACTTTACCTGTACACTGGATATTACTGTAGCTTCATCGATTTCTCTCATCGTTTAAATCACACTAGCTGTTTTCTGTTTTTCAAAAAATTCTTTTTATCCATCTTCCTATTTGTCCACAATGTTATGTTTTCTAATTTTTCACTAATATATTATGGTCTACCTTGTCAAAAGCTTTTGCAAAGTCTAGGTAAACCACATCTGTATCTTTTTCATTTATCATATTTTTTTATATGCTTTCATGGTGGACTAACAGTTGGGTTTGTGTACTTTTTTCCGGGTACAAAACCATGTTGTCCTATATTGAACAATCTATTTTCATTAAATGTTTCATTATTATATTTTTATTACCTTTCATAAACTTTTCATATGAGATGTCAGACTCACAGGCCTATAATTACTTGCCTCTAGTCTTGAACCACTTTTTGAAAGTAGAAGTAATATAATTTATGCTCATCGTAAATCTTGCCTGTATCTATACTTTGTCTTAATAATATTGCTAGTGGCTTTGCGATTGAAATGAACCACTTTCTTTAACAATATGGCAGGTACGCCGTCTGGTCCTGCTGCTGATCCATTTTTAATTTCATTAATAGCGCAGTGCACAATATCAGCTTCTGTAATATCTACATCTGATAAATATTCAATATTTTCATCTCTTATTTCTGTATGTTATCTTCATTATCAATTCTACGTTGTAAATTCACTCTTATATCTTTCTGCTAATATGTTACACATATTTCCTTTTTCATTCATTAATCACCCTTCCAGTTCTTAGAGGCCTATTTCTACTCTTATTTTATTCATCTTTTTTTTTACATATGAATAAAAATTTTAGGAGTTGTCTTGATATTTTGTAGGGTCTTTTCTTCTAGGTTTTCATTTTCATTTTCTTTTGATTGTATAATCTTTTGTTCTGCATTTTCTATTTTTACTTTTTAGTTCCATCACTTTCCATGCATTCTTTTCTTTTGCAAGATCTTTTTCCACTTTCTGATTTTCTGGAACAAGATCCTTCTGTCTCTTGGTATTCATGACTGATGTTTACTTTTTCTTTGGTATATATTGTTCCGCTATTTCCTCTGATATTTTATATAATATACCAGTATTTACCTGTATATTATCACTACAAATATGTTTTCCCATTCTTTGTTTAATTCTTCATTTATTTTTGACCAATTTAAATTCTTACTATAGAAATTGTATTTTCCATATCCTTCCATTTTTCGTCTCTTGCTTTTCTCTGTTTTCATGTGCTTTGGAACAGACTGTTAGTTCTTATGACATTATGGTCCGAAATACTCGTGTTATACACTATTATTTCTTTTTAACATAGTTCACCTCACGTTCACAAATACTAGATCTAAAATATTATCCTTTCTTGTTGGCAAGTGATTTATTTGCTGGAATGTTATGTTCTAGTAGCATATCTAATAGCTTTTCAAATTGCCTCTTATCTTCTGCACTAATGTTGTTCTCTTTTTATGTATAAATACAACCACAGTCTCCCTATTCGTTCTTTCCATTCTACAAAGGAAGAGTTAAAGTCTCGGATAGGAGTATAGTCCAGTCCTTGGATTTCTACATATATCATCCAATTTAATCAATTATTATGTCAAACTCTTTAGTATTAGGGGTCTGTATATTACAATGTTCACTAATTTTCAGGTTCAAATTCTACCACTATTAATTCACATTCTGTGTTACTATATTTCTCACAGATTTTCCTTGATTGGCATCTCTCCCATATATCGCGTTTCCCCCTTGATTTCTATTTTTCTAACTGAATTATAAATTTGGAAAAACCCTTTATCTGGTCATCATTACCAGTCTCTTAGGATACCAGGTTTCACTTATATTCATTATTTCTATTTTCATTTGGGTTAGTTCTTCTAAGAACTCTATCTTTCTTTTGAGTTACTCAGAAACTAAACCCTCGCGTTCATCACTATGATGGTTTGCGTATTATCTCCATTATCTAATATGGTAATAATAAGGATTTTCCCATGTCCCTTTCCTGTTCTGATATGTTGATCTTTTTCATTTCCAGAAATTCATTACATTAAAAAATCAACTTTTCCATTATATTTGATCTTCCATCTTCATATTTATTCATTTTGTGCATATACTGTTTATCTCATATCAACATCATCTAGCATCCCCATAGATACATTGCTTGTTCCTTGTGCTATATCTAGGTGCTGATGCCTCTATTAATGGTACTGACATTTCATAATGCGTTGTTGGCCTGCTTTTTGCCTTCATCACATGATCTTTGTTCCTTTCTTTTATTTTGATTCATTTTACCTTTGATTTTTATATGTATTTGATTTTGATTTTAGTTTTCATGGCTACAGGATGCAGAGAGAGAGAGAGACGAATACTAAGGCATTAAATAGAGAGAGAGAGAGAGAGAGAGAGAGAGAGAGAGAGAGAGAGAGAGAGGTTTCAATCGATGAAGCAACAAGCATCCTTGCACGTCCTCACCACGCCCCTAGACCCGCAATTTTCTGGGACCTTTAGTGCCACGCCCCCCAGCCCGAACCCAGCGCTACCCCTTCAGAAACCACAACTAAGATGCCTCCGTTGCTATCAAAAGTAAAAGGAGAATCATTTTCCTGTTCTCTTCTTGACAGCTCTCTCTCTCTCTCTCTCTCTCTCTCTCTCTCTCTCTCTCTCTCTCTCTCTCTCTCTTTCTGGTTAATGCCTCAGTATTTGTATCTCTCTCTCTCTCTCTCTTCATTTTTGATGAATGCTTCATTATCCTCATCTCTCTCTCTCTCTGGTTAATGCCTCAGTATTTGTATCTCTCTGTCTCTCTCTCTCTCTCTCTCTCTCTCTCTCTCTCTCTCTCTCTCTCTCTCTCTCTCTCTCCTCGTCCTTTTTGATGAATGCCTCATTATCCTCATCTCTCTCTCTCTCTCTCTCTCTCTCTCTCTCTCTCTCTCTCTCTCTCTCTCTCTCTCTCTCTCTCTCTCGTCCTTTTTGATGAATGCTTCATTATCCTCATCTTTCTCTCTCTCTCTCTCTCTCTCATGATTACTTCAGTATTCTCTCTCGCTCGCTCTCCCTTTGATTAATATTTCATCTCTCTCTCTCTCTCTCTCTCTCTCTCTCTCTCTGTCTCTGTCTCTCTCTCTCTCTCTCTCTCTCTCTCTCTCCTCTCTCTCTCTCTCTCTCTCTCTTTCTGATGACTATTTCAACATTCTTATCTCTCGCTCTCTCTCCCATTTGATTAATGTTTCATCATCTCTCTCTCTCTCTCTCTCTCTCTCTCTCTCTCTCTCTCTCTCTCTCAGTACAACTTTGTTAACGTACATTCCTGACATTTATAAGTTTTATTATACGATGAAAATATATTAATTTACTTTCCATTAGGGGATTCTTCTTAATTTAGGTAATTACAAAATAAATGTAAATTTTAACCTGGTATAGTGTCATTAACCCCTAGGTTAATGCTATGTTAATTCATATACAGTTATTTTAAGGTAAGACCACTATTCATCTTTTGAAAAGAAACACTTTTAGAGATAGCTTTCTCTCTCTCTCTCTCTCTCTCTCTCTCTCTCTCTCTCTCTCTCTCTCTCTCTCTGATTACTTCTGTCCTCTTCTTTCTTATCAATACATTCCTGTCATTTTTAATTTTATTAATCGGTGAATATATTGTTTATCCAATACCCACTGCTGTGAGAGCCTAGGATGTTTCAGCTTAACAATAAAAGTCCTTCTCTTCGTTTGCAGACAAACAGATTGTTTGCAAAATAATGAAAGGCCTCAGTCAGAGTGAAACACAAAGACAGGCATATTTACATGTAAGCCTTTTTTAGTTTTCTGTAAAAGAAAACTATTGTGCCGGCTTTGTCTGTCCGTCCGCTCTTTATTCTGCCCGCACTTTTTCTCTCCACACTTTTTCTGTCCGCCCTCAGATCTTAAGAGCTACTGAGGCTAGAGGGCTGCAAATTGATATGTTGATCATCCACCCTCCAATCATCAAACATGCCTAAATTGCAGCCCTCTAGCCCAGTAGTTTTAATTTTATTTAAGGTTACAGTTAGCTATAATCGTGTAACTGGCAACGATATAGGCCAGGCCACCACCAGGCCGTGTTTAAAGTTTCAAGGGCCGCGGCTCATACAGCCACTTTACCAGACCACCGAAAGATAGATCTGTTTTCGGTGGCCTTGATTATATGCT
This sequence comes from Macrobrachium rosenbergii, assembly GCF_040412425.1. Lineage (NCBI taxonomy): Eukaryota > Metazoa > Arthropoda > Malacostraca > Decapoda > Palaemonidae > Macrobrachium > Macrobrachium rosenbergii. The sequence goes on along the minus strand of NC_089757.1, from coordinate 37,440,281 downwards.
GTAGCGGCTGTATAGAAAACTCGATTGCGCCAAAGAAACTCAGGCGCATTTTTTCCCTGTTCTTCTCTACTGATTACCTGAACAATAGCACGCTTTTGCATAAGCATTTCGTATTACCCGTGAGGGGCATTTCAGGGCCGGAGAGAAACATCATCTCGGCAACAATGCTCGCGGTAACTACGGTAACTAAGGATCGTAATTACCGGAAACTGTAATTTATGGTAATTTATACTTATTTCGCGGAAAAAAACGGAAAGAATAATTGCAGAGGTTTGCCTTAACCCAAAGGCCCGAGAGATTGCAGATTTATATTTTTTTTTGCAATTTTTTTTTAGTTTTATGGGTTATGTTGCAAATAAATGAGGTCATGTGGGGTCATATGTAGCCAGATGATTTATCTGCACCGACTGACGTGTTGCAATACAGAAAATGGGAGCTGTAATTGTGACCTCAAACGATGGCTGATATACATATTCTTACGTGTATGTAGATTTATATGCACGGGAATATATGCCTCGTAGATGAGTCAGGTATACTGTATGTGAGTGCTTATATGTATATGTATATATATAATATACATATGTGTTTGTTAGTGTTGTGTGTACACTATATATATATATATATATATATATATATATATATATATATATATATATATATATATATATATATATATATATATATGTACATATGTATACATTGTGTTTGTGTTATATATATACACATACATATATATATACATTATATAATGTGTTTGTATATATATGTATACATATATATGTATGTCTGTATATTAAGATATCTGTTTATGAAACTTTCTTGCTCAGGAAATGAAATATTCAAACAATGACAGATATATTCCTTGGTGGGTAAAGAAAACATCTTGTTGAAATATTTGCGTCTCAGCATTTATTGTTTATTTATATATTTGTAAACATACAAACAAAGGCAAATAACTACTAACAAAGAAAATGAAAACAATGAGAAATTACGGATCGAGGGAAAGGTTTGTCTTTTAGAAAGTAAGAACAACATGCAATGCATATCTCTCTCTCTCTCTCTCTCTCTCTCTCTCTCTCTCTCTCTCTCTCTCTCTCTCTCTCTCTCTCTCTCTCCCGGGAAGGACGCATCATTGCGTTGTCTATTCTTAACGCATGATTAGTGATAAATAAATCCTCTTGGAGGCATGATCGCTAAAGCGTGTAAACACAACCAGGAACACATTTAAAAAAAACAAGTAAAGAATGCGCCGAAGTTTCTTCGGCGCAATCGAGTTTTCTGTGCAGCCGCTACAGCGTATAATCATGGCCACCGAAAACAGATCAATCTTTCGGTGGTCTCGGTATAATGCTGTATGAACCGCGGTCCAAGGAACTTTAATCACGGCCCGGTGATGGCGTATCCTATATCGTTGCCGAAAGCACGATTATGGCTAACTTTAGGCTTAAATCAAATAAAAACTACTGAGGCTAGAGGGCTGCAATTTGGTGTTTGATGATTGGAGCGTGGATGATCAACATTCTAATTTGCAGCCCTCTAGCCTTATTAGTTTTTAAGATCTGAGGGAGAGCAGAAAAAGTGCGGACAGAAAAAGGTGCGGACGGACAGACAAAGCCGGCACAATAGTTTTATTTTCAGAAAACTAAAAAGCGGAAGAAGAAGAAATAATCTCACTCTGATGTGATGGTGAAGAATAGAAACATTTGTCGCGGGAAGGAAGGTTTTGAAAAGTTAACGTTCAGAGATGGGATGACAAAGGGAAGCTAAAACGGAATTTGAACTCAAAGTCTTAATAAATACTCGTACTCGCGGTGAGATTGTTTAGTTAGTGCTGCCTTTCATTCTAATCGATTATAGTATACGCGTTTATTATTGGGTTTTAATATAATGTGTATGTATGAATGTATATACAGTAGTATATTTACTTATATATGCATATATATATATATATATATATATATATATATATATATATATATATATATATGTACACACTTATATGTATATACTGTATATATATATATATATGTGTGTGTGTGTGTGTGTGTGTATGTGTGTGTGTGTGTGTGTATATGCACGTGATCATAACATCTGAAATGAAAACCATTCAAGTGACAAGCAGTATTCGGAAGGAAATGAGTCATAATGATACACATCACATTGTCTATCAAAAAAAAAAATATATATATATAATAAAAATATATATATATATATATATATTTATATATATATATATATATATATATATATACCAGAAGAAGTACTAAAAATACAAGGCTATAGTTATATATATTGATATTTTGGTAAAATGCACCTTCACCAGTGTCATTGTTTCTAACAGAGGTGAAAATTTTTCCCCAAAAAATTGTATTCGAAGGTGACGTGATATTTTGTTCTTGGTATTTCTTCAGTTAGATTATGTCCGGGGTTCCTAAGGGTACATAACGTCCCTAAATTTGCGACTCGCTTTCTCCATATTCTCTTATATGACCGTCATTTCCGAGAGTATGGTACACTTATTCGAGAAGCAAGCCAACCAGTGTGGCTAAATTTTTTTTAACTGATGTATATTTGGAATTTGACTGATGTACCGATTTAAGCCAAATTTTCTGTATTTCTTGTATTTCCTTCTGCTATTTCTTACTGGAATAAGGGAAAAGGAGAAATGAAACAGCTACAGTTATAGAATTCGTAAACATAAAATAGAGTAGCAATAAACGAGGATGTTTGAAGTGTCAAGAACAGTTGCCTGTCTGCGATTCAGATCAAGAAAGCCCTGAGACTGGTCAGTGATTGCCATGACCATCTTTCTAATCTTATTTTGTAGCAATAACAGCTCTCTTTATGTTTCTGAGTCTTAGAATGTCACTGGCATTCGTGGGACCACTTGAGAGAGCCTTCTAAGGAAAATCTATCAATCTCGGTTAACTTGAATAAAGTCCTGCCTAGGGATTTGTATGTTACCGTCTACCTTGGCGTGAAATACAAGTGCTCCTTTTGTTACATTCCTTCTCTTTGTTTGTCCAATATCTGCATTTGTCCTTGTTCTTGTTTTCCTTTTTTTCAGAAAACTGCGGTAATATTTTATTTTTTCAATTTTATGGACGCTGCTATTTTTTTTAGTAATTTCTTGTTTGAATAACGTTTCTACATTTTCACCATTCATTGCAAAATTATTTTACGAATTATCTTTACAGCCTATTCCATTTTCTCTCTCTACAATCATCTCTTCTTAAATTTTGTGTTGCGCTTTTATTGATCCTGTTTGTATCCAGATCTTTAAAATTATAACTTGATTTAATTTTTTCACTCAAAATTTATTTCTGAAAAACAAAGATTTTCCTTGTTTTCTGTCGCTGTAAAGTTAGTTCTGGTAACAATACCTCAGCTTACAAATACCTTAACCCCTACAAGAGTTCCAGGCTGACATAACCTAGCAACAAGTATTCTTGACCTTTTTTTGAACTTATTCTATAAACAACTAGTTCTGTAGTTCATCTCCCTTATAGGGTTTTCTATCTAATCAAGCCTCGTGCTTTCACCTCGACTTTTGCACCTGTGGCACCCTTTCACCTGAGTTGAGTTAATTGGCATCTTTAGCACTTTCACCAAGGTCAGCACGATTGCTCGTGTGGTTTTATTTTTGATTTACACAGGGGATGAGGTTGAAGGCGGGGCTGTGATTGAAGAGATGGACGTATTATTTCTCTCTCTCTCTCTCTCTCTCTCTCTCTCTCTCTCTCTCTCTCTCTCTCTCTCTCTCTCAGAAGCTTAGATGGCCCATGTTTGATTATGGTTATTCAAAATCAAATCTTGTATTTTATAATTTACTTACTTTTTTATCTATTTATGTATTATTTTGTTAATTTATTTATTTTTCTTTTCTAATTTTTTATCTCTTTTTTTATATATTTCCTATTACCTTTTGTTATTTCTCCCATATGAAACTTGAATTTCAAGTCAATGGCCCCTGTGGTGGGCTTGTTCCATATGAATAGGGTTCATCTTCTGTATAATAATAATAATAATAATAATAATAATAATAATAATAATAATAATAATAATAATAATAATAATAATAATAATAATCGAGCCTATTCTGACCTCAGAAACTTTTTCTGCCTTTGAATATGCACAGATCCCACATAAAATCAAACTATGTAGGACTCAGGACTCCTTCGTAAAGGGCCAGAATACAGTAATATCCTAACTCCTTCTCACCCTCTCAATCCAACAGGTGTGCAAATTGGTCTTCCTTTGTATGTCTCGATCCGGGATCCAAATACATCTGTTTAAGAGCCAGGTGGTTTCCATATTTTATTTTTTATTTACAAGTTCCTAAATCTGTTTTCCTCTGTGTGTCACGATCCAGTGTCCAAATGCATCTGTTTAAGAGCCAGATGGTTTCCACATGTTTGTTTAGTTGAGTGATCTTGATTAATATTGGCAACAATTAAAAAATACTCATAGTAGCATGAGTCTTGAAATGGAGGAACAAATCCACATTAATGTATGGGTACGTACATTTAAAAATAAATCTCTACAGAGAACTTTCGGGAATATTTGATTCCCCAGATTCTCGAAAGCTCTCTGTAGAGATTTATTTTTAAATATACTGCACGTATCTCTGCATAACTGTGGATTTGTTTCTCCATTGGCAACAAAAATCATCCCTGTCACCTTCGATGAGCTGCGTAGTTCCATCAAGATCTTCTGAGGGACTTCGCAAGATGCGCAATATTACACGAACTGATAGACAAATCTCCCATCAACAAATTATCCAATCGATGACCTTCCTCTTCTTCTTTTCCTTCTTTCGCTCATACATCAGCTGATGCGCGTGCCGCCTCACTCGGCTGATGCGTCCTCCGGCAAGTGCTTTTGCAACTGTCCCGAGAGACAATTAGGACCAATCATCCCTGACAACTGACAAAGAAGAAGAAGCGCCCACCTAATTGTCTTGCCGCTAATTGACAGCCAACGGGCTCGCGAAGTGCGTTGCTTGTCGCGTGGAATTTTTGGGGGGATCAATGCTTCAGTGTGCATCGAACTGATGTGTGACGTCACGTTCAAAACAGCGCTGGATCGCGCGTGCGCGGACGCTGACGGATTGCGTGTTGGTGGGCGTAGGCACACACACACATGGTCGAGCTAAGCATACTCGCTGACAAATTAGTGGAATCTTTTGTCACGTTATTTTCATTTTGTTTGTCTTGCAGATGTGCTAATTTTCATTCTCTATTTTGGCTTTATAATCATCTACGGTTATTCTCACTGTTTATTCAAAAACTTACAAATAGTTTTTGTGATTCTGTATACTCTCTTCTCCAACTTATTCATATTATTTTTTGTTGAAACTATTTGTCCTTTCTCGTCAGCCGTCACTGAAGCATTCATGTCTTTCGCCTTAGACCTTGAATGATTGGACAATTAACATTTTTATCCTCAAGTGTTCAGACATTTGCTTTCCTTTGCTGAAAAATGCCTTCATATTTTAGAAATCTATTTTTATTGAGACAAGATTAATTTAAGAGGCGAAGATTTAACCACAACACTTCAAATTTATTTCCCATCTTTCTTTTTATCTCCAAAAAAGTATCTTCGTCAAATTACCTCGTGCCTCAAAAATTGTCTAATTTCACTTGTCCTGCAAGGGGGTGGGGGTCCTATTCCTCCTCCCCTACCACCATCCTCCAAACGGAAAGCCACCTCATGCGGTGCACTGTAGGCATTACTTACGGTTCTTTGCATCTTCGAGGTATTCCTCCTGTTACACCTTTCAAACCTTTTTGCTGTCAATTTCCATTTCAGCGCTGAATGACCCCATAGGTCCTAGTGCTTGTCCTCTGGCCTACATTCAGTATTCAGTTCAATGCAGTTCAGTTCAGACGAAAAGCATTGAACGTGAAATATTTAATTCACGTCAGCTGAAGCGAAGTAACTCGACATGAAAAATATTTTATGGCCATTCTTCAAACTGCTTATGACGGGTGATTGGACAAATGTTATCCTCTTTATTTCTGGAATCGACTTGAACTTTTAAATCCATCATTTTAGCCATATTCTTCGTGACATATAAACTATGCCCAGCTGTTAAACCAACCCATTAGCTATGCAAAGTGTTCATATTTTAACAATATTGATGATGAAAAAAAATGCGCCGAAGTTTCTTCGGCACAATTGAGTTGTCTGTACAGCGTAAATCAAGGCCACCGAAAACAGATCTATCTTTCGGTGGTATCGGTATAATGCTGTATAAGCCGCGGCCCATGAAACTTAAACCAAGGCCTGGTGGTGGCCTGTCTTATATCGTTGCCAGACGCACGATTATGGCTAACTTTAACCTTAAATGAAATCAAAACAACAGAGGCTAGACGGCTGCAATTAGGTATATTTGAAGATTGGCGGGTGGAATATCAACATACCAATTTGCAGCTCTCCTCTAGCCTCAGTAGTTTTTAAGATCTGAGGGCGGACAGAAAAAGTGCGGACGGACAGACCAAGCCGGCGCAATAGTTTTCTTTTATAGAAAACTAAAAATAAAGTCTAATAAACAGTTGCTCTCTTTACAGCCATCTTGAAGTCTTGAGGAGTTGGCTTGAATTCTCTTGTAGACTGAAAGTAGTTGCAGAATTTATATTTGAAATTATCTCTGGAGTTAACTGATGACAGTCCCCTGCCTTCAACTTTTTTGATAATCTTCTTTTGCACGTCCTCTGTTTCGTGAAAATTATCCACGATTAGCAGGTTCCATGTTTCTAAATATATCATTTACCCAAGGAATCATTTTACAGCTTTAATTTCTTGTGATTTCCTTTATTTCTCGCTTATTTCCATTCCTTTTCCTCTCTCGTTTGAAAATTCGCTTTGTCGAGCCCACAAACAATGGTAAAAATGTTTATCATACAATACTGGTTTTATATCTGGTCAAGGTTCTCATATTGAATGACTTCTCATTCAATCTTTGATCCAAGATTATTCTTAACCCTTCAGACAAGTTAGTCCAGACTTGCACCTGTAAAGAAGAAAACAAGAAAGACTGCTGTCTTAATTGTTATCTTAATGGAACCATTCTTTGGCTCTGATATTCTCCTCGGCATAATATGACCCAGTTTTGTCACTGAACACCTGTTCTGCATATAGCAAATTCTATTATTTTATTATGCCATTGATCCCCCGGGGGCGGGTAGTGCATTACTTAAGGGTGTTTGTTGCAACCTCTTTCATTCCTTTCACTGTACCTCCGTTCATATTCTCTTTCTTCCGTCTGACTTGCCACCCTCTCTAACAATTGTTTCAAAGTGCAGTTGCGAGGCTTTCCTCCTGTTACACCTTCCAAACCTTCTTACTCTATTTCCCTCTCAACGCTGAAAGACCTCATTGGTCGCAGCGCTTGGCCTGTGACCTAAATTCTATATTCTATTCTTTAATGATTAATTAAGAAGTTTATACCTTTTCATTACTATATATGCCAACTTAAAAGATATCACGGATAAGTGAATACAAAAAACAACAGATCAGATAAAAAACTTAACACACGAGACCACTTTTCTTCCAAAAGACCAGTTTTTCTGGTCACTTGGCTCCTCCCGGGGAAGGATCTTAATGCATTCGGTCTTGGCCAATCCAACCAGCCAGTGGCTTTCTTGAGGAAGCCGCTGATTTATGCGGAATCCCTCAAATTTCTTGTGGCTCGAGAATGGCCCATATGGCTCCTTTTGTAAATGAGCTGTAGCTTCGAAACACTTCTTAATTCCGAATAATTTTCTCGTCCTGAGTTCCTGAATAGGCCATTAGCTTTACACAGGCTATCGTGGCTGCAATGTTATTGTTATTATTATTATTATTATTATTATTATTATTATTATTATTATTATTATTATTGGTCGTGGGTTGATGGTGACAAAATCGTTCCTGGAGGCGTTGTGATCTTCTAGGCCCAGTTGGTTATTATTATGTTATTATTATTATTTATTATTATATTATTAATATTATTATTAGGTTGATGGGACAAAATCGATCTTGGAGACGTTGTGATCTTCTGAGCCTAAATTATTATTATGTGTGTATTATTATTATTATTATTATTATTATTATTATGTGTGTGTTATTATATAAACAGAGTCGAATGAAATCTGACAGATATCTACGGTATTAGGTTAACTTTCTCGAGACGGTGACCTCATTGGAGAAATGTCAAAGGTGAAGGTCGCATATATTTGAGGGGTTTATATGCTTCGTTTATAGTGCTTTTTATTTTTATTTTTTTTTATTTAGTGAACTGATAACTTGACAGTTTCAAGGGAGGAAAGTTTGGACTAATCAAATCAGAAAAACATGTTTAACAGAGATTCAGAATGTGTTGCTAATGGTTTAAAAAAAATTATATTAATGTATATGTGAAAATTGTTATAACAGTAATACATGTATATGTATACATGTATGTATATTGGACTATTTAGATAAAAAATGCGTTATAGAGTCATAATATGTGAATGTGTTGCCTGTAATTATATAAAAAAAAAACTGAAATTAATGTCTATGTGATAATTGTTATGCACAATAATACATATGTATGTATACATGCATGCGTAAAATGTGGGTCTCTGTGAATGTATATCTCCAGATGAATGTACATTATACTTTTATGTGCACAGTGTATGTCTGTGAATGTATACCTCCAGATGCATGCATATGCATTATACTTATTATACTTCACCACGCATAGGTAAAACTGCATAATGCAATGAATGTGTTGCAACGTAATTTAACATAAATGTCTGACGGTACAGGATGCATTGCCGTAAACAGCAGTTCTCAAAAGGCAATAATTTCATGCAAAATACTTCTGGCCTTCTGCGGGATTTGCGTCAGTGACAATAATTTATTCTCTTTGAGGTTAACTTTCAGGAGATTAAATGAATATTATTACCTAACTTTTGTTTTTGCTTGCTTGCATATATAAGCAAAAGCGTCAAATATACTTCAGTTGATGTTCACACACACATTTATACATATATATATATATATATATATATATATATATATATATATATATATATATATATATATATATATATATATATCTTCTTCTTCGTTTATATATATATATATATATATATATATATATATATATATATATATATATATATATATATATGTGTGTGTGTGTGTATATTATTATAATGTGTGTGTGTATTGTCAGATCATTAAATAAGAATGTGGAAAAGATTATTTTCTCTATGTATCTTTGCTTTTCATATTTTTTAATGCCAAAGAATCAAGAATTTTATAAAGGATTGTAACTTATTTAAGAAAATCCCTTTACCAGTGCAATCTTCGTAAGATAAGGTTGCATTGCAATACGATATTTTGTATCACATTGCACAATTTACATTGCAATGCGAAAGATATTTGGCACGAGGAATGAATGTTTCAAATACCACAGTCACCCATTCAATCTCCTGAACTACCCAGGAGAAGAAATAATCCCGTTTTCTTCGATTCCGAAGACGCGCTTTGATGGAAATCACGAACGATAAAAATCTATGATATCTATTCTTCTTCTTTTTGCGATTTCTCGCAAGATCCTGGACGAAGTGACTTGTGACTTATGTGAACAGCTTGAAATGGAATGAAAAACTTCGAAAAGTGACATTCTCTATTTCTAGTTCCAATGTTGACTCGCTCCCGTTCATTCCCAGTGATGAAATAGATCAAATTGTTTCTGACAAGTGATATTATCCATGTAGGTTGCCATTCGTCACTTTTTTTATTTTCACTTTTGCAATGCGTCTGTTGACACTTGAAATGATGTGATATTGCGTCTTGTGAGGCAGATGGTTTTGTATCCTCTCTCTCTCTCTCTCTCTCTCTCTCTCTCTCTCTCTCTCTCTCTCTCTCTCTCTCTCTATGTGAGGGTGTAGGGAAAGTACTGTAGAGTGGTGATAACAGCCATATCTAAGAGCACGTGAAAGATAGGTTGAAGTTGTACATCATGCGACGAGAAGCTTGTAATTTTCCGCATCTCTCTCTCTCTCTCTCTCTCTCTCTCTCTCTCTCTCTCTCTCTCTCTCTCTCTCTCTCTCTCTCTCTCTCTCTCGTTGATCAACTCAATACACAGTCCATTTTTAATCAGTATATAAAAAACAACTTAATTGTTCTCCCAAATTCCCCTGATTGTATTAAAGGTCACCGACTTTGCTTTGCATCCAGATGCCCATAAAGCAATAAAGATTTTATAAACTCTGTCTCTTTCAGTCATCTCATGTTACGCCATAAATTCATTAATGTCATCTCATGCCAAACACTTAAGGTTATGTTCCAAATTGGACTTTGTTTACCGAACACAGAAATTCCGAACAATCTTCTTCGATCTCTTCTCGTCAAGAGGATTATTGACTCTCTAGTTGTAGGGGTACATAAATGAACGATAATCTTGAATCCAAGACATGTTGCAATAATTTAAGATCAAAGATTTGGGACGGCTGGAGTTTTAAAATATCTATAGGTCTATAATGTATTCGTCAGCTTACTTCATTCTCACACATCATTATCGCCAAGTTCGTTTCATCTTTGTCATTATTATGTATTTTTTCATTGTGGATGTTGATAATGATATTATTGTCATTTCCCGCAAGTGGCTGCGTAGCCTACTGCAGGAGGAATTCACTGAAGGCCCATGTATCGTGCCCTGTCATTTCCCGAAACTGGCTGCGTAGCCTACTCTAGGAGGAATATATTGAAGGTGTCCATGTATCGTGCTAAAAAAATTAATTATGGTTTCATATGTCACCATTGCCCCTTCATCCTGTTATTGTTCATCAAAGCAGAGAGAGAGATATAACCCAAGGAAAAAGAACATTAACCCAATCTGTACTTCCTTCAACAGCAGATAGGACCTCATTACCTTATCTCCTCACTGAGCAGCAAGAAATATCCCTTTTCAGACATTTGCGTGTCAAAGTCGATGTAAAACAGAGAAGATTAATTAGCTTTACGAACAATTATTCTCAGATTAAGAGCTGTTGAACACGAGTAATACTCTCCCCCAAAAAAGTGTCTGAAATTCTTAACTCTCATCAACTACTTGGGAAGTTCGTATTACATCCCTCTAGGTTTTTTTTTTTCCACAATGGAGTGCCCGAGGCTCCTTGCTTCTACACACGAGAAGGAAGTTGAAAAGCCACAGAACACGTGTTGTAACTTTGTTCTCCAGCGTACAATGAGGGAACGAGACTAGCTTCGTGACGCTTTGTTTTGGTGATCGGAGCAAAAAAAAAATGTTTGCTAGCTTGGCGTTACGTGTGTGAATTCACCGACATCATCGCCTTCGGTGGAATTACATATTTCGATATGAGGTTTGTGGTTTACGTTTTACTTGTAGGTTTGTTAATTCTGTATCTGTTTGTTCACCCAACCCATTCATGCCTCGAAGGTGGTCGTGGATAAGTATATAATACGTAATTGTAGGAAATGAATATTTTTTCTGAGAATATCATCGGGATATTGAACTGATCTGATTTGTACGAGGAGCAAGAGTACTGCAAATATTGTTTGGTGGCTTTAGATAAACAAGTAAAAAATGCGCCGAAGTTTCTTCGGCGCAATCGAGTTTTCTGGACATCGTATAATCCAGGCCACCGAAAATAAATCTGTCTTTCGGTGGTCTAGGTATAATGCTGTATGAGCAACGGTCCATTAAACCTTAACCACGGCCCGGTGGTGGCCTGACCTATATCGTTGCCTGGCTCACGGTTATGGGTAACTTTAACCTTAAATAAAATAAAACCACTGACGTTAGAGGGCTGCAATTAGGTATGTTTGATGATTGGAGGGTGGGTGATCAACATCCCAATTTGCAGCCCTCTAGCCTCAGTAGTTTTTAAGATCTGAGGACGGACAGAAAAAGTGCGGACAGCAAAAAGTGCGGACGGACAGACAAAGCAGGCACAATAGTTTTCTTTTACAGAAAACTAAAAGGAGAATATATTCCTGTTACTTACCAAGAGTATACCTCAGTGATATGTACCTTAAGCATTAATGATGTGAATGAAAATATAACTATTATCAGTCCCTTCTTGATTGGAAAATTATTCAATATTTAAAACAGATATAGGTTCGAATATCTATGGTGCATCACTATAAAGTGACCGGAAATAATAAGTAAAAAGCCACAATAATGTATATGAGGAATTGTATTTTTGTATTTTGGAAAAATACAATCGCTCACATACATTACTGTGTCCTTTTACTTATTATAGTCTAGAATTGCAGACTATTAGCAGCCCTTAAAGCGTGTTCCTCTTATGTTGCTGTCTTTTCACCTGTAAATATTAAAATAACCTTCAGTCGCTGAAATTATGACCTTCCGGGCTAGAGCGTTAACCTGCAATTTAGCCGAGATCGCTGTAGGCCAGTGGTTCTCAACCTTTTTATTACCACGCCCCCTTTAAGAGCAGGTCCTTCCGTCCACGCCCCCTTGTATCTATGAGTAAAATTCCCTCCCAGATTTAAAGGAAAATAATAAAAAAATAAAAATAAAGAGAAGGCGTTTCGAGGGATAGGGAAGGAGTCAAATAATTACAAAACATGATAAGCCCAACGAGTCTAACCAGAGTAGTAGACTATAGGAAGCTAACGTCATGAGGCGATACGTTTGCATTTTATCATAAATTTCTGAATATTAGTTCCTCTCTCTTGTTAAGAGAATAATGAATATAGTTAGAGAATTTTTTATATTCCCCTAGGGGAGGCTGAGTTGTTTTTTGCCCTCCGTTCTACCACATGAACGAGCCCAAAGGTTCAAGTCTATTTTCTATCTTTGAAGAAAAAGTGTTTTACGTAATTTATTGCAGCGTCAAAACAAAGTGGAATGATATAAATAATGGTTTTTGCAAAAGTATTAAGATTTAAAGCTAAAAGCAATAGTTATTCGTGTATACTAGAGTGCAAAGCAAAAAAAATTATATGTATAATTAGTATTCACAGTAATTTCCAAAATCAGCATATGAGTGCATTGCATAATACGCATGATTCACTGTAGTCATGTGAAAGATGATATTTTCTTGATATATGCACTAATACATACAAGTGTTTATTTCTTACATTTAGCTTTATACGCTATATGTATGAAATACATATAGCTACATTTATATATATATATATATATATATATATATATATATATATATATATATATATGAAAAATACGCACTTTCCCCTAATACGTAGGAGTCATCATTCCTCCGCAGGGGGTTAGTGCCGTCAGTGCACCTCATGCGGTGCACTGTAGGCATTACTTAAGCTTCTTTGCAGCGTGCCTTCGACCCCTAGCTGCGACCCCTTTCATTCCTTTTACTGTACCTCCTTTCTATTTCTTTCTTCCATCTTACTGTCCACCCTCTCCCAACAATTGATTCATAGTGCAACTGCTTTGAGGTTTTCCTCCTGTTACACCTTTCAACCTTTTACTGTCAATTTTCGTTTCAGCGCTGAATTACCTCATAGGTCCCAGTGCTTGGCCTTTCGACTAAATTCTGTATCCAGTCCAATCCAATCCACAGAAGATCGAGAGGCGTTAGCCATTGTCACACTCATCCTTTACCTGAGTTATAATCAGCATCCAGGTAACCTTATGTAAATGTGCTTAATTATCTAAGAAGCTTAATAATCACAGGCTGGTGTCACGACACCTACGGTCATTAAAAAGATGGCAAGTGTGATTCTGTTTAGATAAGTCAGTGACGTCTTAGCACAGTAATTCCAAGCATTGAAACCAAATTGGGACAGAAGACACTGAGAAAACCTTAGCTTTAGACAACGAAGACATGCAGTCGAAAAGTAACCAAAATCAGACCTTATGAACTGAATCGAATTGAATATAGAGTTTAGGCCAAAGGCCAAGCACTGGGACCTATGAGCTCATTCAGCGTTGAAATGGAAACTGAGAGTAAAAAGGTTTTGAAAGGTGTAACAGGATTAAAACCTCAAAGCAGTTGCACTATGAAACAATTGTTAGGAGAGGGTGGGGAGTAAGATGGAAGAAAGAATATGAAAAGAGGTACAGTAAAAGGAACGAAAAGGGTTGCAGCTAGGGGCCTAAGGAAGACACGCTGCAAAGAACTTTAAGTAATGCCTACAGTTCACAGCATGAGGTGCCCAGACGGCACTAACCCCCTACGGGGACCAGCCCTTATGCTGCGTTGAACTTCACTTCTCAGGTGAAGAAAAACGCAATCTTGAAGCACAAAAGCAGGTCATTCTTTCCATAAATTTAAGGAGTATAAAAAAGAACGATCTCGACTTTCGCTTCAGTGCCCCAGGAGGAGGAGAAAAGCCTGAGGTGTTCTGGCCTTGATCTTGAAGGCGAATCCAGAAGACAACAGCTTTTCCAGAAGGGTTTTGGTCGGTTTTAATGGCAAATTTTGTGTTAAAGACGCCCTACGGCGAGCCCCTGGGGAAATGCAGTGTTGCCTGTGGCTTCCGAATCATTTTTCTCTGAATTTAGCTAAAACATGCCGTGCTAAATTCGTCACTGGCATATGGAGAATTGAGAAATATGATTATTATTAGTATTGTCCCCTTAGGGGGGTATTGCCGCCAGTCAGCCTTATGTGATGCACTGTAGACGTTACCAAAGGGTGTTTGCTGCGTCCCTGTTTTTTAGCCTTTTGCTTGACGTCCATTCCCACTTCCTTTCTTCAGTCTTCTTGTCCAACACCTCTAACTTTTATGTGTTCGTGCAGCTGTGGTCTTATCTCCCAGTTTCACACCTTTAGATTCTTGTACTTCATCTCCTTTATTTTCTGAATCTCTCTATCTTGCTGTCCAACTACTCGAACTCCCTCTTTTGAGTGTCTTTAGAGCTGAATGGCCGAAAGTGTCCCAGTGCTTTGCTGAAAAGCGTAAATTTCACTTTGCCACTTTTTTCCACAAAACCTCACAATTACACAATTTTCACTATATAGCAAACCATCCGGGAAATCTTTTCTGAACCCTTGACAAAACTATGAAGCATTTTCCATCAAGTCAGTTCTAAAGCACCTGTCTCTCTTTGACGCTTTCCCCCCTCCCCATTCCCCTCCTCTCTCCCTCCCCTCACCTTCTAATCCCCCTACCCCCTGGGGCGAGGACGCATGACTATTATAACCGCGGGAACCGCAGAGCCAAACCAACCTCGCTGCCATCTCGTGAAAATTCACGCTGATTCGGCGTGTGATTTCGTTCTTCTTGTAAATCGAGGGTAAAGAAGGGTAATTTATCATCCTGAGGTTTCTGAGTCGAAGTAGTGAGCTTTGTGGACAACGTGGAAATGATATTGAGACCATAAGCGTTAATATATCACAATACGAATATATTGCTTTTTGTATCTCAAGCTGTGAGGTGGGAAAGGCCAACGAAAGTAAATGACGATTTGATTATAAGGCACTGATAAGAGTGGTTTTAGGACACGTGAAAACATTACCGATAATAAAAAAAAAAAAAAGAGAGTCGATTTGTGTATTGAAAAATTCCCTAGAAATTACTTTCTCCTCTCAAAACGAAGAGATACAACTGACCATATAATCTTAAATATATCGATTTTTTAATGTGAATTTTATATTAAACTCTGAAATCCCCATGTCATTAATTTGTAATCAACAATTAAATATCTTCAAAACTCCATTGCAACATCATAAAAGGAATCCCCTACTGTAACCGAATCCGTTACAGAGAATAAGGTTTTTCAAATCCACAGAGGCAAAAACAGTTAATTACATTCTGTAATTAACGCCCTTAATTGAGTGTAACATAATAACCTTCCCTGAATTACTGTGAGGCAAAATCGGTATTTAATCTGTCGTCTTGTTATTGTCATTAACCAAAACAGTTCATACTCTGCGACCTGCCCCCAGTCTGTGGTTATAGACCACTTAATCATTTCTCACAAGGTAATTACGGCCTCAAATTTCATATGCGTGAGATGACGCCTTGATTGATAGATTGATCAGTTTACGTAACCTGTCATCGTAAAGACGACGCAATAGCAGTTTTAGAATGTTGGAAAAAGAAACTTTACCTCAAAATATCATTGTCACTGGGATGAGATATAAATCTTTCGGAAGTCTTCTCATTTTGGTTGTTCAGAACGTGAGGGTTTTATCCTGATTGGTTCTCGTGATTTCTTGGGATCTGGAGGCGAAACTTGAAGGTTAAGGCTCTTGAGAAATAGCAATTTATGATTTTAAAAACACTAATTCAGTTTTCCAGTTTTGCTTCATTGTACATAGCTTTTACTGTGATGGTGTATTTGTTGCTTGATAATTACATGTCGCTCAGACTTTCGAATCGTAGGTTTTATGACAGAGAGAGAGAGAGAGAAAAAAAAAAAACTACGGTTATTGTGGCGGACACCTTTCAGTATTTCTGTAAAGTTAAAATAATCTTGATAACTAGCATTCTGAGTGAAAATGTTTTTAAATAATATAATTATCAGTGAAAATGATTCTTTCATTTATATATTCATAACAGCTTATCAGAAATAATTATATTGACCTAAAAGCAACGCATTCCCAAACAATTAAGCCTCACTTCTTTATCATAGCCAGACTTAATACTTTAATAAATTATAGCGTATAATAATTACAAGTTCTTCAGAGTCTTCTTCACCACGCAAAGTCTGTGGCGTCCACCAAGGCGTTTGCCTTTTGCTTTCAGAAATTACTGTGGTCAGTCACACCTGAGCTCGCCCGCGACAGGTACGCTCGATAATTGTTTTAGAAGATGATTGCGTCCAACCTCACTAAGCTTTCCTTACCTTCAGTACTTAATGTCTTTCTTTTTCTCTTTAAATCATTACCTGAAAACCTTTGTGGAAAGAGTCAACGGACTTGATAACACCAAGAGGGCACCAAAGGAAAATTAGCCTTGAGACAACCAGACACACACACATACACAGAGAGAGAGAGAGAGAGAGAGAGAGAGAGAGAGAGAGAGAGAGAGAACTTATAGGAAAAGGTGATAGATAAGTAAATATGATGGTAACGAAAATAAAACCTTTACACTTGAATTCAGGAGACGTCAGCAGAAAACAGGAATGAATGTGGTGGTCTTGGCTATGTTGCTTTGTTTACTGTGGAAAATTAAATTGTTTTTATACAATAGTACAATGTTTTTCTAGGTTATTTTATTAATTTATTTTCATTTTCATTCAGGATCGCCATTCCCGTTGTCATTGCAACCTCACGTGGTCCACTGTAAGCATTACTAAAGGTGTTTCCAGCGTCTCTTCGTCGCTATTCACTTGACCTTATTCCCACTTCCTGTCTTGACTTTTGATGTCCAACCTCTCTAACTATTATTTCTTGGGTTTTTCTTCCACCCCCACCTTTAGATCCTCGTACTTCAAATCCTATATTTTCTTAGCCTCTCTATCTTGCTGTCCAGCCACTCCAACTTCCTTTTCACTTCCTTAATCTCTGAATGGCCAGAATCAGACTTAACCGTTTTTTACTTTTAATTTTCTGTCAAAGAAAACTATTGCGATGGCTTTGTCTGCCCGTCCGCACTTTTTCTGTCCGCCCTCACATCTTAAAAACTACTGTGGCTAGAGGGCTGCAAATTGGTATGTTGATCATCCACCCTCCAATCATCAAACATACCAAATTGGACTAATAAGTCTTCGAGACATCC
This sequence comes from Macrobrachium rosenbergii, assembly GCF_040412425.1. Lineage (NCBI taxonomy): Eukaryota > Metazoa > Arthropoda > Malacostraca > Decapoda > Palaemonidae > Macrobrachium > Macrobrachium rosenbergii. The sequence goes on along the minus strand of NC_089757.1, from coordinate 37,422,608 downwards.
TAATCCTTGTAACACTCTCTCTCTCTCTCTCTCTCTCTCTCTCTCTCTCTCTCTCTCTCTCTCTCATTTGCATATCATTTCCATTTCCTTCAAGCTTCAACATTCTTTCCCAACTTCTACCACGGCTGCTCGGAAAACCGCGACGTGGCGGAATGAGTGACAGTCTTGCGTGAGAGAGAGAGAGAGAGAGAGAGAAGTATCGCTATCGTGATCTTTGCCTTTGGTCGACCCAGCCCAGCCCGAGGGAGCTTCTGTTTAATAACTCTCTCTCTCTCTCTCTCTCTCTCTCTCTCTCTCTCTCTCTCCCTTAGGTGGTACTGCCGTCAGTGCACCTCATGAGGTGCACTATAGGCTTTATTTAAGGTTCTTTGCAGCGTCCCTTCAGCCCCTAGCTGCAACCCCTTTCGTTTTTTTTTTACTGTACCTCCTTACATATTCTCTTTCTTCCATCTTACTTTCCACCCTCTCCTAACAATTGATTCATAGTGCAACTGCTTTGAGGTTTTCCTCCCGTTAAACCTTTTACTGCAAATTTCCGTTTCAGCGCTGAAAGACCTCATAGGTCCCAGTGCTTGGCCTTTGGCCTAAATTCTATATTCAATTCAATTCACAGGAAATGTGTGAGAAGGGACGACAGAGTGCCAAGTACTTTCGCGCATTCTGAACACATCTTCGGGGCGCAAAGACGTGGTAATTATGCGAAAGTGCTTGGCACACTTGTCCTTTATTTTTAACCGATTGGCTTGGCTTCAGCTGATGATCAAATCACGGACATATATGTAAATGTTATTTTTTGAGAATGATCTGTTTATTCAAAATTTCAAAATCCATTTTATTTTGTGTTGAACAGAAATCGGTTGCAAAAATCAGTTTATGTTTTTAAGAAATCAGGGGTCACTGCCAGCTGTCAACATGTAACCTTCCTGTGAATGGAAGAATTACTGTTGTTATTAAGTTTGTTACAATTTTTTCTTCAGTGCAGTGTGATAGTTACTATAAATTTCACAGCTGTAAGGTTGTCGGAAATACTAAATACTTCATTGTAGATGCACGTATGGTGATTTCAGTTCTGAGAATTAAAAAAAAAATGCAGGCCATTTTGCATTCGCAAATAAAGAAATTAAGTAATAAGCAAGGTTCGAAGTGAAAGTTTTCACCAAAATCATCTCCGGTAGTATTAACCACATCACTAAAACAAACAGCCTCGTTCCGCCCAGATGATGTTTCTTGATGCGAGCCTGAGGTCGCTTTCGTTTTCCGGGCAAGATCTCCGTCTCTTAACCGTAGGGCAGAAATGGTGGCAGAAAAGAAGAACAATGAAATATAAGAATGTAGAGGATTGGACGAGCAGTGAGAGTAGTGGTTCTCAACCTTGGGGGGCGTCAGCAATTTCCAGGGGAGGCGAGAGCCCTAAGGCAAAAATTAAAATTCTCTAGTTAAATTCGTTATTCTCTTAACGAGAGTGAGGACCTAATATTCAGAAGTTTATGAACAAATGCAAAAGTATCACCTTATAACGCTAGTTTCCTGTAGTCTGCTACTCTGGTTAGACTCGTTGGGCTTATCATGTTAGGTAATTATTCGCCTCCCTCCCTATCCCTCGAAACCCCTTCTCTTTCTCTTTGTTTTTCATTTTCCTTTAAATCTGGGATGGAATTTTACTCATAGATGCAAGGGGGTGTGGCGTGGAGGGAAGGACCAACTCTTAGAGGGGCTTCGTGATTAATAAAAAGGTTAAGAATCACTGTACTAAAGCAATGTCTGATTATGAAAAAGGAACTTATCGGATTGGAAATTCAGGTGTACAAATAATCCGTAGTGAATGATTAACCTTCAGAAGGTTTCATTTCATGAAATTTAGGCCATATCAGTCATTCTGCGCTCAAGACAGTGAAAGGAGGGAGTTAGAGTGGTTGAACAGCAAGATACTGTAGAGTGAAGCAGATACTATGTGATGAAGTACAAGTATCTGAAAGTGGAACTGGGAGAAAACCCCACAGTTGCACTAAGAAGCGATAGTCAGAGATGTTGGACAGCAATGCCGAAAACAGGAAGCTGGAATGGAGGTAAAGGAAGAAGCTAAAAAGGTCTTTAGGGCTCTGCAAACAACCTTTGATAATGCTTATAAGTACACCACATGAGGCCCTCTGACGGCACCAATCCCCTGTACAGGGGCCTTCAGAAGGTGGGGGGAACAGAAACGAAGGAATGTAAGAATAATCAGAGTAAAAACAGCGGGAAAAAATTGTAATTATTATCAAAACATCTAAGGTCTAACGACTCCTGGGTAAACAAACACCCGAACGCGTTTCCCAAGAGCTAGTTGCCTGCGTTTGAGCCATAGGTGAGAGATGCGCGCGACAGCATAATGACACGTCTGAGGACACCTCCAGAAATCGCTTCCTTCCTGACACGAAGCACAACATTGTCGCGATAAAATCACACGTTTGCGCTGCTTGGGAGAGGATTATTTAGGCCATTGTACCGGGGTCGTTTTCCCAGGTCCTTCGTGCTGGCGTTCGACAAGGTTAGGATCCAATACGGTTTCCTTTTCCTTTTCCGCTTTTCTTTTTACCGCATTAGTTTTGTCGCCGATAATGCGATATTGACTCTTATAAACTTGTAAACATTAGCTGTTTAAATCTTAGATCCTTTAAGCAGGCTATATTTCAGCTGTAATTAATTCGACAGATTTTAGATAATTGTAAATTCTCACCTTTGGGGAAAAAACCGTCAACTTTGTTATTGTCACAGAATATGTTGACAAATCATCATCATTTCAATTTTCTGGTGAAGAAATGGATTTCTACACTGTAGGAAAGTTTTCCAGTTAGAAATACGTAAAAGGGTTAAGTGGGTAAGCTAAAAGTTTTTTTTTTTATAAATATTAGAAGCGTTCTTGAGTTTTAAAAGATTTTTAAAACCCAAAAAAGAAGACCTACCTCATATTGACACATGCCTAAAACATATCTATTGATAAGACTTTATAGAAGGGCAAAGGGAGAAATAAAAATAACTTTATTCTATACACTACGCTTTTTTTTATTTCGTCAGAAAGCCAGGGAACTATTCTCTCGCTTAATTAAAGCACTTGAACGTGAAGAAGAGCCACGAAAGCAAGTCTTCCTGCCTGCAGACAAAATTGCACGTATCTGATGGCTTCTTGATTAGGGACTTTGCATGACAGAGAAGGGGAATTATCCCTACCTTGGATGACACCATTGTTTACATCCCTTCTTCTTCTTCTTCTTCTTCTTCTTCTGGCGACCGTCGTGACTTCTGAGCTCAAGTGCTTTCAACTTCTTGTGAGGAGAGTTGCATCGTGAACTTTGCAGGTGCAACACTTTTCTTATGACCGTTTTTACACTGTTTTAATTGCCTCCGTGAAACCTCGAGGGAGTGTTAACTACACTTGGCCTACTAAGTGTTTACACTTTGCGCTTTATTTGGTTGGTTTTTGTGTATCTTGAAATAGGAATCCGTCTCTCTCTCTCTCTCTCTCTCTCTCTCTCTCTCTCTCTCTCTCTCTCTCTCTCTCTCTCTCTCTCTCTCTCTCTCTCTCTTAACCCCCACACACACACAAACACCCATTTTATATATATATATATATATATATATATATATATATATATATATATATATATATATATATATATATATATATATATATATATATATATATATATATACATATGTATATGTATATATATATAAGGTATATAAATATATATGTATATACTTTATGTAGATATATATATATATATATATATATATATATATATATATATATATATATATATATATAAAGTATATATGAGTGTCTTTTGTGTACAAGAGAGAGAGAGAGAGAGAGAGAGAGAGAGAGAGAGAGAGAGAGAGAGAGAGGGCGTTAATGTATACAATAATTATGTAATAAAAAATCCACAATTATACAAATAAATTGTATTATTATGCAAAAAGATAAAAACAAAGACTTTCGAACACCTGACGAAAGTCTCCTTTATCTTTTGCATTTTACTACAGTTTATTTATGCGATTGTGGACTTTTATTGTGGGTTTTTCTTACCAGTGTATACAATAATAAGCACTCTTGATTGTCTTAAATTCTATTCATTCCGGGCCTTTTCACATAACATTTTCCTTCTTATCACCCACGAAAGTTCTTCCACCACGTCACAAGAACAATCAGAAGAACTAACCAACATGGGGAAATGTTTATCATCTCCGTAATATTTATTTTTCATATTGCTTCATTTTTACATTCCATGATGCACCTTGTCTTCAGATACGGCTGAAAACAATGATGTCGTTCGTCATTTATTCGGTTGGCTTCTTTGCCTTTCTACAGTTTTAAAAGCGACTGGAATTCATCAGAATGGCGTAATGAATACAGTACAAAAGATTCGACTGCTCAAATACATTTCTCTGATATATCAAGCAATTAGGCAACATTAGTCTGTCTCGAGTGTGAAAGTTATTGTTTTCTGGATTCCACCCACTGGTTGGTTACGCTCATGGCTGGTGACTCCCTACCCCCTCTCCTCTCTCTCTCTCTCTCTCTCTCTCTCTCTCTCTCTCTCTCTCTCTCTCTCTCTCTCTCTCTCTTTTCCAGCGAAAGGTGCTGGCCATAAACACAGAGGCTTAGGAAAAGCGCGCTCTACGGTCATTTTCACTTTCGTTTCCACTCTAAAATAAAATGAGTGATCTTATCGAACTGTGGCCCCTTCTCTCTCTCTCTCTCTCTCTCTCTCTCTCTCTCTCTCTCTCTCTCTCTCTTTCTGACAGGCTTATCAAGACTGCTCTCTGTTTAAAAGACACTTGGAAAAAGCAGTTGAAGGCTTTTGGCTTCTCTTCATTCATTAGATAATGATAATCATTTTGGAAACTCGAACCTTCTTACTGTGGCAGTGACAAGGGCTTGCTTATATAGAAAATCCCTGGGAACTTAGACAGGTTTGGTGCTTTTCAAATATGTAGAAGAAAAATGTACAGATCAAGGAATCTGCTTTTTCTTATATTATAGTGCCAACAAGGTACTCTGTTCGAACACTGATGCCCTGTGAACTTCCAGTATCTTTTTATGTAACTAGATATCTGTATATTAAAGATTACCAGAACATTCTTATAGTGATACCAAGTCATTCGTTTCGAACACCGATGCTCTGTGAACTTTCATTGCTTCCAAAAACAAGTACCCTGCGCTCCAAGGCAGAATTGGGGTAGGGCTGGCGTGGGAATAGGGCCTGGAGGATTCTGTAGACTTGTTTTACGTTCCTTAGGAAATGGTAAGTTCCTTCTTGGAGAAAAAGTTCCTTTCGATTGAGTCTGCTGTCACTGACTTTCTTGTAATGATCAGATGGGTTTCACACGTTCCCGGGATTGACAAAAATGTGTGGAAGTGTGTATGTATGTATGTATTTTTCAATATATTGACCTACATATGTATGCTAGGTAGGAACAATTATATTTAGATGCGTTTTCTGCACCAAGAAGTATCTTCTTTTTATTTTATGCTTAAATACTGTACGACATATGGCGGTTCGAATGTTAAACCAACTGTTATACGTAGTGAAATTATCTTTGGAGTCTTTTATTATTGTTCTTAATATGGTAATTTGAACAATATAACAGTTCGAGAGTTGAAGTATGTCATATTTTATTGACATAATTTTGAAAAAATCTATATACGCATACTTCATCTAACTAACGCAAAACAGTCTCAAAGGTTATTAAGATAAGCAGACACTCTCCAGGGCAATAATTCATCCTCAACAAAAATGCTAACTTTATCATTTCACCGAAATATACATAAACAAAGAGCGTCGCCCAAAAGCCGCCGCCTGTACACACGACATGACTTTTCATTCATCTCTTATCTCCGCCACCTGCTACGGAAAGGCGAAAGAAAAGGAAGGAAAGAAAAGGGGGTCAAGACAATGAAGTGTTACATAAAAATTAACAAAGTCTGTCGGATATTACACAGTAGTCGCGTCGGAATCTCACGAGATATCGCCGTGAGATAAACAAAAATGTGACGGGATGCTGGCCAGGAACTTCTTTGCTGTCGCAACAGCTGAGAGGAGAGGCAGGTTCGAATGACAGATATTGAAGCGAGTAGGTAGTCAAGAGACTTTGTGTCTGTAGGATACGATATGAAAAACAGTATTTGAATTCAAATAAGAGAAAGATGATTCAAGAATGAAAGCAGGGAAATGCCTTCTATAAGGGGATAGTGCCGACTGTAGGCATTACTCAAGGTTCTTTGCAGCGTCCCTTCTTAAGGCACTTAGCTGCAACCCCGTTCGTTCCTTTTACTGCACCTCCTTTCATATTCTCTTTCCCCCATCTTCCTTTCCACCCTTGCCTAACAGTTTGTTCATAGGGTAATTGCGAGGTTTTCCTTCCGTTACATCATTCAAACCTTTTACTGTTAATTTCTGTTTCAATGACCTCATAGGTCCCAGTGCTTGGCCTTTGGCCTAAATTCTATATTCAGTTTATAGGTATTGTTAGCGAGTTCGATGCGCTGCAACAAAAACAAGCTAACAAAAAACAAATATTTATTTTTCACCTTATATTACGATCTCATAATTAGTGGTATCGTTTAATAATAATTATTCCGTTATTATAGCGACGTAATTTCCTTCAGGCTTAAAATACCGGTTTAAAGGATTTTCTCTTACGAATACTTTACTCTCGAATTCTCCGTCCTAGAATTTTAACTGGATTTTTTTTTTTCACTTATATTAAAGGACACGTTCATTTCTCGCGAGCTACGGAAGTGAAGAATGTTATTAAATAAGTAAATATTGCGCCGAAGTTTCTTCGGCACAATCGAGTTTTC
>NC_089757.1:37293264-37410764 GCF_040412425.1 Macrobrachium rosenbergii | reverse complement strand
TGAAATTTGGTATGTTTGATGATTGGAGGGTGGATGATAAAATTACCAATTTGCAACCCTCTAGACTCAGTAGTTTTTAAGATCTGAGGGCGGACATAAAAAAGTGCGGACGGACAGACAAAGCCGGCACAATAGTTTTCTTTTACAGAAAACTAAAAACTAGTGAAAGTATTGGTACTGTTTGCAAGAAGGGAAAACTGGAAGTGAATGTGCGTGAGTAAAGTCAAGAGGGTGAATGAAAAACAGAAAGGCAGAGTATTAAATGTTACTAAGGATGGCGAAAGAATGAAAATTGTTGACCTGAGAATCAATGCAATGAATTAGGGTAAGATGAAGAGTTGACCCACATAATGGGTGAAACGAAGAAGGTAACAGGGCGTGTGCAAAAGATCTGGAAGAGACTGAGAGTTTCTATGGAAGCCAGAGTTAGAATCCATGAAAGGGGTGTCGAGCCAACTCATCGTTATGCAAGTGAAGCATGGATGGTGAATGGGAAAAAAAGAAAAATGTTGCAATTGATTATGATGAGTTTTTTGTAGTACAGTTTATGTAATGTGAGAAGAATCCGAAGGCTTAGAAATGTAGAGGTACACTAGAGGAAAAAATGTTAGCATAAGTGAAATTATAGGTTCAAGTGTTTCGAAATGGTTTGGGCACGTGGGAACATTGGGGGACAAAAGGATAATATAAAGTTTCCATTTTTTATCTCAGATGTTTTGGGAAGAAGTAGAAGAGCAATATGGAACAGAAAACCCTCAACGCCCACGAAGGTAAATGGTGTAGCATGTAAAGAGGAGTCCAACACACTGATGAAGAGCCTTCATGAATGTACATAAGGCAGGGAATGGTGTTTTTTTTGCACAAGGTGTTCATCCTTGATTCAGCGGGTAAAATGAATGTGGCAGTAACTGTTTGTATGTATATTTGCATGGGTGTATGTAGTGTATATATATATATATATATATATATATATATATATATATATATATATATATATATATATGTGTGTGTGTGTGTGTGTGTGTGTGTGTGTGTAATTGGAGTAAAATTTTCACATTTTAGACTTCTCCTCCAGAATTACTGAACCAATGTCAACCAAACTTGGTGAAAATCATCCTTAAGAAAAGGAAATTTTTGTCGACCTACCAACTGTCAGTACACCACTCACCTTTATCTTGCAGGTATTCTCGCCTTCACGGGGACTTAGATCATTCCATTACTGTAATTGTCTGTTCCATTCAGTCACCACTTTCTCTGTTTCCATTTCGTTTCCCCTCACAGAACTTTCTAATTATGCACAATTTTCACTATTCTATTGGCCTCCATTTTCTCCACTTCATCAAAGCGTCTTGAAACACTTTTCACTTATATCAGATTTTTTCCAGCATTTTCTTTGTCTACATCTCCAATGCTTTAAACCTTTCTTACTCTACATTTACTACGTCAGTAGTTCAATTAAACAGCTACCATTTTTTCTTTAGTTTGTATGCATTAACATCCACGCTCCACTGCCATCAAATATAGTTGGTTCAACATTCAACTCATACTATTCATTTTAACCTTCCATAGACATTAGTCTTGTTTTCTAAACCTTTTGCATAGATTCCAGCATCTCCCTTACATTCACCTACTCTGTGAATTATTGTCTGTCATCTAATTTTAACCATTAATATTTACACCCAATATCTGTAAGAATTAACCAGTTCTCTTGTTCAAGAAACCTTTGAAAACTTTGCTCTTATATTTCTGCACTTTCTCTAACATTTCTTTGATATTCAATCTGTAAAAGTATCAACATCCATGAAGACATGATACACCGTTTTCTCAGGCATCAAATGAGCCACGCGAAAGCGTACGTTGTCTAAGAACAGCTCCACTTTTCTCGTAAAAACTAATTCTCCCCAGCAGGTTACATTTTACACTATGTATATATACTAAATCCGCTCCACAGTGCACCTACCTTTTATTTTTTTTACTTTCCCATGTCATGAATATTATTCCCCCGTTTGGTCTTCACTAGCTGACTTGTCTAAAACTGTCGGATTAAAACTTACTTGTCTTAAATTTCTCATACCTGATCTTGATATTCTCTGGAACCATAATTCTTTTCGTCCAAGACCACACCATCCCGGAAGTAGCACTTACCTTTTCTCCAGTGACTAAATGATCTTAATCGTTCGATCCTCAGGACCTGAAGCTATTATTGCTGATTATTCTCTTTATATTATATTTGTTATTTTTCTCATTTATTTTACCCTTGTCATTTATCCTGTTTATCTTTGTAATCTTTCTGCCGTAATTCATTCTATATTTCCTAATTACCTTTCTGGTCTGTGCTTCTCTGCCTATATGGGCTCTTTTGCTTGTCGAGAAGAAGATTCTATGACACACTTGACATTTGCAAATGTAAACAAACGTTATTCAGGTCTTGGATACCTGACATTTTTCCGATAAATGTCCGTGTTATAACCTAAATTGTGAGTAAACTTCGAGTTTAATCAGATTTCTGAAAAGAAATTGGAGTAATATTTGATTAATTCCTTTTATTGATCGTTATAGATGTCTATTGTAGATAACATAGGCTAAATTAGACATCAGACGGGTAGGCCTGCTAAAATGCTATAACCAGCCGGAGTACAGTTGACCAGCTTATATCAAAAGACAGCAATTATTAGACTAGTTTTAGTTCATTTGAAGAAATTAGAGTTTCTTGTAGGCATAGGCTTAGTGTAAATGTCACTTTTCACTTTTATATAAAAAAAAAGTTGACATCAGCGACAGGTTTCTGCTTCGATAATCAAGTTTTGAGGAACTTTTTATTTTTTTTAACTTTTTCGAGTCATGTAGGCTTCTACACAGTCTGTGTTACATGAAAAAAGAAAAAATGGTAGATGGTAGGCCTACTTGGTACTTCTTTGGTCGCTGTTAACGTAGGTCTAACCATACGTGTATACACAGAGCACTTGAAACTTTCACTGGGCTGTGCTAGGATTTCAGATTTGGTCTACACAGCCTGCATTTTCTGTGTTCTGCATTAAATAGCCAACCTACATTATATTTTTCTGTAAATAATTTGATGCAAACCTGCCACTTTAATGAAATGAAACAGATCTGGAAAGAAAAGTGTACCCAGCTAGCACATTACTTATGTCCATAGGGCAAGATCCCTTCTTGGGAGCAGACAAGATTAGGCTAGGCTATGCTGGGAAGTTTTTTTGGGTAAATGGGAACTGTTCGTTTTGTGCCAAGGCATTCTAGGACCATAGTAGGCTAGCCTAGCACTGATAGACAAATGATCAGCCCAGATGTGTTACAGCAGTTCACTACGATTTCTTTCAGTCTATTACTAATCCACTGCTATGTTCTGCAATCAGGTTTTAATCTACTACAGTCTATTCAGACTGATGTTATCACGTAATAGTCTTTGAGCTATTTAAATTGTCAATTCTTTTTAATAAAATATTGGGCATAATGATTTGGTGTAGTCTGACACTGATGTGTCACATGCTGTTCAGACAACTATGATGTCACTTTCAGTACAGCAATCAGAAATCACAAATCAAGCCAGTGGTAAAAGGAAGTTTTAAGTTATCTTCAGTTAAAATGAACATTAATTTGTCAGTATTTCTTTCTGGTAGTATAAGTGGCCTTGTAATGTATGTTGTTACAGATGTTAGCCTACTGTAGGCTAGTTTTCAATTTACAGTACCAGGCATTTGCTAACCTACTCGTACAGATTAGACTATTATTTAGCACTTGTTTTCGGTCACTTTCTAGTTCAACCAGAACTGGAGATCTTATTTTGGACTATTTTTATGGGTATGAAATAAAGAAATTTATAGAATATGTTTCTGATTGATTATGAGAATCATGCAGCTTTGACCATTTATGTTGGAAGTAAGTGGTTTAAGAGTTAAGAACTCGTTTTACTTGCCCAATAAAATTAAAAAGACCTCCATGAATATTTTGGGAAGCTGTTTATGGTAATGTAATTTATATAATGCATTTTTCACAGACCATAGTAGCTCTATAGTATAATCTGTTAAGGTTATCGTTGTCCAGATGTTAATAAGGAGCTAAAGGTTTTCCCACCCAGAAGCATAAAGCATTAGTTAAGATAAGGAATCCTTTTAACTTTTTTTTATTTCAGTGTAAGGAAATGGCAGATATGTCAGAAACATGTCAGTTCTTTGTCCAGAGGAAGAAACGATTCTGCAAAATGTTAGTAAAAAGTGGCAACAAGTATTGTGGACAGCACCAAGTTGAAAGACCAGAGGAGGTAATGTATAATTGCTATAAATGGCGTTGGTTTGTTAATGGAGCATTTTAGATCTGCAAGATAACCCAGATAACAAACTTCATCTTATAATTGTGCATCACGAAGTGGTAAGATTCACATGAGTGCCTATCAGGTTTCTCTGTTTTGACCAGCAAGCTTTAGCTTCTGCGAAACAATGGATGGTATGTGTAAAACAGAAATTAATTTAATTATTTTTTGCAGGACAAGACTAAACACAAGAGAATACCTTGCCCACTAGATCCAAAACAGTAAGTATTAAACCATAAGTATTCACTGTAAGCCTGTACAAAACCCTTTTGTAAATGCACATCTCAGCCCCTAGATTAGTGACATATATCACAACCTGACAACCTTTCCACTTAAATAGCTACTCAGGCTAATGTAAGTTGGCGGGCTTGCATCAAAATGAATTTAATTTTTTGTAAAACAAAGTTAGTTTTTTTGTAGTACAAACCCATTATTTTACAGGAAATGCACATTGCTCATCCCTATACTTCTTGTACTTAGTCCTTATGACACAAGGAGTTAGTAAAGCAAGGCCCTGAACTGCTTGGATGCATACTTGGTGAGATGAGTGTCTTCTTCTTCTTGAAGTGTGTGTGAGGAAGCTGCTGGACTGCAGAAAAGCTAAAGTAAACTGATGTATTTTATTAAAAGAAGATTAATTTGTTTCATAAGAAATATATCTTAAAATTAATTCATGAACACTGAAAGATGTAAACATTGTAGAGAAAAGTACGAAATGACTGGGAAAGTAACAAAGTTGGAGCTTACTATGTTGAAAGGGCATCCCTCACCCATCTGGTATTGCTGTTTTTTCTCCTTTTGGAAGTTCTTTGTCTGTCTACCCATCAAAATGTCTTGCAGTAATCCATACCATAAAAAATATTAAAGGGAAACTTTTTGGTTATGAGTTTTTCTTTCCAGTTCCTGCTTCGAACATCGCCTGGAAAAACACTTGGAAGTCTGCAATGCAAAGGAAGTATTAAGCTTTGACTACGTCAAGAAGAATGTGAACCTTAGTATGTCCATTGATGAACCCCCAAAAGTCCCCTTGTCAAGTTTATCAGGCGAAGAACTGTTCTCATTCATGAAGAGAGTAGAAGTTGCTCATAAAGGTATGGTAGTGTTTTTAGCAGGTATTCTGTACTTAACTGTGTTTGCTTTAATATTATATTGTGGTAATTGGTATAAGTTGTTATCACTGTTGTTGCAATGTTAATACATCCTTTAGTATCCTCAGTGAGTTGGAAATTTTAACTTACTTGGCTAGCCAGAAGTGTTTTTATTTGCACTAGAATAATAAGAGCAAAATGCTCATATCATGTCTGTTTAAATGCTCTACATCTTCAAAATTTAATAATTGGATAATATGAACACATGAAGAATTTGTTAATCTTTTTGCTTGGGTGTGTATCCCAGATTTGTCGCACATTTCTGTTGAAATTCAGACAGTTTCATATTAAGTTTATTATTGATGTTGTATTGCATTTTGCACAATTAAGACTTAATGATGTTGTGTGATCAACTGGCATTGTTAAATTCAATGATCAGATAATGTCACTTTAAGAAGAGCCTGGGCTAAACATATTTCCGTGTGTTAATATAGAATTTATCATAACGTAGAGTCTGCTTTGTACTAAGTAATTATGTATGAAGATAACTTGATTGATTTAGTTGTATTTTTGTTTTCGTCTAAACGAGCTCATTTTCCTTAATTGTTTCATGAACAAGTTTGTAGCAGATTTGAACAATTACTCCATGTCCATTAATTTTATGCAATTATATTTGATTTCAAATCCATATTCTTATTAAAGTCTTCTTTTTTGTATACTGTATAGTTTTTTAAGTTTGTAAATAGTCACGATCATGTATTTTTTTAAAATTTAAAATTTATAGGATGGCCTACTGTTTATGGCTATTTTAAATTTTGCAAACTAATATTGTCATGAAAAGAAACATTTGTTATTGAGGAACACCTCCCAAGACAAAGCAGCAAATCTGATGTGTTGTTTATGGCATTCAGGGATGTATACTGATCTTTTTATTGTTATAAAGTAGCTTAAGTGAGTCACACTTCTAGGTTCATTGCAGATAAGGACACATCAGGAAATATATGAGCAGTTAGGTATGCGATTCTTTATTGCTCCTTTCAACCTTTGGCAAATCATTTAGTTATACATAACTTTGATGAGTATCCTTAATAATGAATTTTGTTTGCATCTGTTGACAGAATATGTTGGTGAGATTGAAAAGGCTAAATTGACTCATGAAGCACTGGTAAAAGAAATGTCTACTCCTGGGTATGGTCTAAGCGCAATGCGCCATCTATCACAAAACTCTTCTATATTGGGTCACCTAAGCAAAGAAGGTTTTCTTGATACCTCGTCGTGTCCTACGTGCTTTATAGAGTTTGGTGCTGGAAGGGGTAAGTTTGTAAATGATTCCATGTGACTGAGTCCTCACCTTATTTTTCTGTTTTCCTTCACAGTTTGTGGACATGTCTGAAGCATTCCTTAATTGCAATATTAAATACAGCGATTTTGTCATAATATAGCTGCCAGACCTTTGCCACCATGTCAATATACCTTGCCCACATCTAGGTATTGTATAGAAACTTAACCTGCTATTATGTCTCCTGTGCTTGGTGTCTTCCCTTGGGATCACCATCCATTGCAGACCCATTGTCTGTAGAGTCCTAAACTCTCTCTGTCCAGTTTGTTCGTCCAACTTCCTAACACTTTTCATGGGATTGGACTTCTGGAAGCTGTGTGCTCCTTTTCTTGACTTCATCTCTTCCTCCTTCCTAAATGGTAATTCAGGATATTTTATAACAAGCTATTGTACTTTTGCAATAAAACAAGCTTTTATTCAAACTCATTTATCATAATTTCTAGTTTCCTCTTCCCATCTCTTCTCTCTTTAGTCGGAGATTGGCACAGAAAATGAAAGTGGAATTTCTTCATGGACCAGGAGTTGGCTGGTTATACTCATGGGATCTACAGTATCTTTGGGATGCTTTGCTTTTGCATCTAGATGCATTCCGTGTAGTTAAAGGTTATTTATGATTGGGGGGTTTTTATAAAAACTTATTTTATTGTAAGACTAGTTTCTGTATATGGCGTGATGTCATAGTGTGTAATCACCTGAAGTAATTTTTGTAAAAGACAATGACAAGAAGTAATTAGTAGTTCATGTCTTGTCAGCAATGTAATTGCCGTTGTTTTGCTTCATAGATGAACTCACTGAAGTATACAGTTATGTATAACTCCAGTTTCATGAATTTGTTTCTATTTTCAGGTAAGCTTACACGCTGGCTAACAGAATCCATAACAGACAACAGTAAAGCCTTATTTTTGTTGATAGATAGGGGAGCGCAACGATATAAAACTGATGCTAAACTCAAGTACAAGTAAGGATTTTATTTTGGAGTTTTATGTGTGTTTCAGTGTAATTCTAAATTTCTCTTTGCTCCTTTTTGTTGTATTTAGACATGAATACTTTTCTTTCGTGTAATGCAGATGTAATACTTTTCCTCATAAATCTGGTCCCTTATCCTTTACTGTTTTCAATTTTTTAGCAACTGGTTCTTATGGGCCTTTAACATTCTGTTTATTATTCCTGATAGTCCCAAAGCCTTACCAGTTATCATCTTGAGAGCTTTCCAGACCTCCTCAGGCATGAGTTCCTGTGTTGGTCCTTGTTATACTATTAACATCCTCTAGTTCATAAGTCACCTCTCCATGTGGAAGGTTCTTAAGTTGTTACCTCCATTATCTCACTGTTTATCGTCTTTCTAAATTGCTCGATCTTAACTTTGTTGACTGACTCGCACATTTTCTTACTTTCCTCCTCTGCCCTAGTGTCCCAAAAATTGCCTTGCATCCTTTTGCTTGAATAAGAATCTGATTCTATTCCTCTCAGATCTTTATCTTCCCTTTGCCCTGGCTACCTGCCTCTTGATTTCCATACTTTTCTGTATTCAGGTTCCTCATCCTCATCCGTGCCTGTTTTGTACCAGAACTTGAAGGTCCTGTTTTTTTCCCTAACTTACCTTTCTGATTGTTTTCTTGTCCAAATGTCTCACCACACAATTCTGTTGCTGCTTTTATGTAACTTCTCCCATACTTTTCTTCTAGCTACTTTTTAAAGATTAAGAAACTGTGTCATTATTTTTGTCTTCTGTAATGTAAATTATACATACTGTAAACACTTTGGTATTAATGAAAGATTAACCATTAAACTCTTTTCTTTTCTTTGAGTGAATAGCAAAGAGCTTTTCATTCAGCGGCTCAGAGTTGACATTCAACACTTGAATCTTCAAGGGATTGACTCTATTAACAACTACAAACGGATTGTTGGCCTCGGAAAACACTTATGTGGGGGCGCAACAGGTGGGCTTTGATTTCATGAATTTTTTCTACCTTTCTCATACTAAGATCTGTCATGTCATTAAAATACAGAGTGAACTGCTTGTAACATGCTTGCTATTGAGAGTGACTCGCAGGTATCATCAGAGGCCATACTTTACTGTCTTCAGTTAATTATTAGTTTTCAATATAGTAGAGCTAATTATGCCCTGCTGCAAGGGAGGTGAACCTTTTTCATGGTGACTGTCAGAATTGGCTAAATCCTTTCAAGAACTATTAGTGTTTAAGATCTTAAAATTTTCACATCCCTTCCTCAAATTTCATAATTTTGTGATATTTTCTTTAATATTACTTGATAGATATTACTGAGTTTGGGTTATGAATGCTTCTTAGTAATAGGAATTATTGTATAGTTATTTTATATTTTTTCAGACTTGACTCTGCAATGCCTGTCAACACAAAGTAATCAAAGAGTAGCGGGTATTGTACTGGCCCTCTGTTGTCATCACAGGTGTACCTATAATGCCTATGTGGGCCATGTATTTTTACAGGTAAAGGATTTTATCTCCATAAGAAAGACTTTTGTTGTATCTCTTTAATTGATTCAGGGAAATAGAATACTGTACTATACAGTATTGTGTTTTGCACATTATTTTTGTTCTAAACTTGTTTTGCATGTTGTCGTTATCTTTTTTGTTTCATCATAACCCCATGAATCATAATTAGCCTGTATTTGTGGTCCTGATTTCCCACAGAATCAAGAGTTTTATCTACCTGACAAAAATAGGATGGTCCATATATCCAAATGCCCTCTCTACACTCATGGTTTCCATAACACAGTTTTATTTGATAGATACATTAAATAAATGGAAGATGATCTGTGGCTAAGCAACATTTGTATCACCTTTTTGAACTGATAACACATCTGATCATTGCCTTCCAATTTGGTTTCATGTATTAAAAAGTTTTAGCTAAAAAAACAGGCTTAGCAGAATTCCCATTCTTGGTGGTTGATTGGCCTACATATTTCTGGACAAGTTCTTCGGATACCATCCAACTGGTAGCCTTCTCTGTATGTTCGCATTCCAACGTATGTGTTACCGTTTCTTTCAGTAGGAAAGGGCTGTGACCCTGGAAATCTCATACAGGTGAATGCATCATGGAATATTCCATCACTTTGTACTTCAGGCCACATGTGTAACTAGGGAAGAGACCAGAGATATACATTGCATTTAAGTATAATTATAGATGTAATGCTATAGCACTGACTGTGCTGTAAAAGAAAGCAAAATTCATATAAGAAGGTGTGAAAAATTACTGTACGTACAGTGTTTTCCCAGAATTTAGGAGTTTTTCATTACAAACACTTCTCTTACCTGTCAATATACAATTTAGCCAGACTTTGAACTCTCTTCAGACTAAATTATGAGATCTAGAGTAATTACTCACCCATAGTGCTGGTTGATCTTGGTTGGGATGTCGTCCATATTCCAGCATGTTTCTTCTGATATCTGTTGATTTGGCAGAGTATGCAGGGTCCTTATAATTGCAGCCTCCCCACATACCAGCCAGCATCTCCACAGCATGATGTGGGTTATCCCTCATTACATGGTAACACTGCAAATTTCAGTTTGAAAATGACCAGAGATTTTAAGAAATTTCATAACTACCTGTTAGTGATTGATTAGAGAAACTGTTCAGTTTCTTATATCTTGCAGGACTATTCAGAAATTGGAAAAGGGGAAAGTTACATTGGTGTATGTAAGTTGTATGCAAAATGCTAAATTTTTAGTTCTGAAGACAAGAAGAAATCATCATTTTTTAATTACCATGGCAATTTCTTGTTTCTGAGAATATAAAGATTGTTATTAAACTTCATAATGTTTACAAGAATGGTAGCTTTGCAGAGGACTTGATTCAGACAGAAGTGTACTCTACTATTCAAGATCTAGGTATCTTTACTGTTGATATTAAGTTACTGAGACTTCATGGATTATTTTAATGGAGGGTGATTGATGTCAGCCTAGGTTCCCTCCTGTATTTTGTTGATTTACAATGATATTTAGATAGTGCCTCTGTGGGAAAGTTCTTTGAAATTAGTCTTCTCTGTGGTGCTTATTATGGTACAGTACTAACCTTACCAGATTCTATCCATTCATGCACTGCATCAACTTCACGCTGCAAGATTGGGGAGTCAGAGTCACGCACTATATAACGATCCACAGTAGGGTCGCCCACAACAATGAAGCGCCACAGAGATCCCCAGGTTGTATTCACATTGCCCAAATCTGTTGCAATTCATTGAGATTTTAAATGATTGAGAATCTGCTGTGAATTCAAATAATCTCAGTGCAAATTTGAAAGCTACTAATACATTCAAAACATTGTAATGAAGTTGGCATTTCAGTATTATCATTAATTGGCTATACCAAAGGATGTTTAATGTTGGATATATATGAAAAATACCTGGTATATGAGATGTGTCACAGAAATCCAGATGTGAGTTGTTACATGCAAGATTGCAAGCCCATCCATGCTGTTCTGATGACTGCCAGAGGTTCTCATCATGGTAAACTCTCATAGTCCATTGTGGATAGAGTTGCTTGACTCCCATTGTATTTTGTTCAAGACCGTAATAATAATCTCCTGGGAATTTTCCATAAATTGAGTAACTCACAACCTGATATGAATATTAAAAGGAAAAACTTAGTACCACTGTCTTCACTAGATTCTTGATTTTCTTTTGCTTATCTCCATACTTGGTTTTTATCTGTAATTAGCTGCCTAGGCACATCATTAGTGGAACTTAAGTCCTTGGTAATACTGGTAATATAAATCAGCAGTATGAATTTTTTCTTGTGCATTTTCAAGACAATTGTATTTGTTGAAAAATAATGAAAGATATTACCGAAAAGAAATGAATGACAAACCTTCTGGTCTGTACCTCTGGCTGTTGCCCATGGACCACAGTTGGAATTCACTTGGGTAAATTGGTCATCAAAATTTGTCCATGTGGTGTTGATTGTTCTGTTACAGGAGCATGGTTTTAATTGAATTGTTACTTCCCTCATTGCACCTGCACTTTTATTACTCCGAATAATATCACTTCCATCGTAGAGTATAATTAATAGTATAAGGAATATAAATACTAGAATTGTGGTAGGTTTTACCCTTGGGCTAAACATTATCATATACTAAAAGAGATCTGAAAAAAGAATTAAACAAAGTATACAGGGTAGGAAAATGATCCAAAGCAAAATTGCCAAATAATTTTAAATGAGTAATTTAATGGTTTACAAGTCTTAGTTTGCCATTTAGAATTTGTACCTTATTAGCAAATTTTTTGAAATATTCCTACAAAAGTTGGACTTCATCTTATATTTCCATTTGTATACTGTGAGGTGAATTGCATTATTTTGGATAGTTATATAATTTCAGGATTTATTGCCATGATGTTGACAAGAGACATTTTACTTTGATATTCTGCATATGCTGTACACCAACAGCAACATATTTGTTTACACTTCTGAACTGTATTTCAAAAACACAAGAGGGTAAACCAAAGTCACCATTTCCCTTCAGCATTCAGCTCTATTGCTGTTACTTTCCACATCTCTGCTTGTCATTCATACTATTTTTAGTTTATGGAAACAGGAGCTTGATTCATACAAAAATGAATATTGTTAAAAATAACTATTGTTAGTAACTTGGCCTTCTTCATGAGTACAGTAATTTTGAATGAGATTCTAAGGGGAATGCACACCAAAAATGTTACGGTACAGTCATTGGAACAAAATGCAATAACATGCGGAGTATGTATATGAAACATGCAGATTATCAAGGGATAATTGATTGTTTTTCTGGAACGATGTTGAATGAAGAGGGTATGTTAGCACCATCATCGTTTTTTCAAAGCACTGAATGACTTAATAGATGTAAGCTTGATAATTTCAAAATTTTCGGTCACTAAAGCACGTATAACTCTGATTTCTTTTTGATAGTTCAACTATGTGATATTCACTAGCTAGTTTAATGGATGCTAGCAGCTTTCCAAATGAAAACCTTATCATGAAAGCCATCATTACTTTGAAATGTGGGAAGTATACAGCTGTGTTTTGATAAGTTGAAGTAGTATAAAATGTAAGTTTAATTTTTGTAATTTATATAGAAAAATTCCATTTTTGTCAGGTTTGAAAAGGGAAAATAAAACATGGCCTGGAAAGAAAAATGAAAGGTGGCTCTTCGCAAAGCCCTTATCATACACTAAAGTAAAGTAAAAAAATTAAGTTTTTTAACAGTACAGTACTTGAATTATCTTTATCTTGGAAGATAAGAGTCCGCAGAGGTTCAGAAGGACGTCCAAGAAAGGGGAGAGTGAAAACTTTCTCACCGATTCATAAATGAGTTATGTAATCAACATATCTTGGTATGATTAGAGCCAGCATAAATTTTATGAATTTTAAAAAGAGACATCTTGCATAAACCTAAACTTAATTTAGCACTATTCAAAGTACAGTGTTGAAATCGATCTTTACATAAGGCAATTAGTAAAGAGTGCATTGTACAGTGTACAATGCATATAGGGTTTTAGTACCTTTTTTATATGGGATATTTAGTATATGATTCTATATAATACTTATGTGTCATCATTGAAATACAGTATGCAGAATAATTGTGAGTTGCTGTGTGGTCACGACTTGTCTGTATTGCTCTTACATTCAGTTCTGTACTTTTATGTTAATAGCTGAAGTCATGCCATGAGTAGTTGCCAGATTCTTTCTATGGTGTTATTTTAGTCAAAGGACAATTTTGCTGTGAACTTTTGGTTTGCATTTTTTAGTTATTTCTTGATTTTTCATCTGCTGCATCCATTGCATGTACTGAGGATTAGTATTACAGTTATATGACATTTTTCAAACTGAAAATAGTGCCGTATTGAAGTAATTTTATCATCCCTGTGAGAATTAAGCATTTTAAATCTGAGGTCTGGTTAGACTACCTAATAATATTGATACTAATAATAGTAATATGAATTTTAAAGTATGATGTTCTTATGCATATTACTGCGCTATTTACCCCCAGAAATTTTAACTCCAAACTAAAGCAGCTTGTTTACTTTTTTTTTTTTTATTTCCCAGGAAGCTGGATTTTTACCAGAGGAATTCTACATATTAACAGCTCTTACAAGTTGGGCAACTTGCAGTGCAAAAGATTCTATGCCACTGCAGAAGAAGGTAGATCAAGATCCTGACACTGATCAGGGTCCTGAGACAGATAGCAGTTCTGAAGAAAAACAGATGAATGAAAAGTAAGTACTACTGCTTTTTTTTCGTCTTTGATAGTTTTAAACTTGTGTGAAATACTGTAGACAGCTTACACAGACTTAGCTTGGCCACATATCTGTAGGTGCCATTATCTGACTAGATATACTCCATATACAGGGGAAAAAAATTATATAAGGGAAACTGCTCCAAAGCTTTAGAAATTCAGGGAAAGAATTGTAACTCCTTGAGTCTGTTATCCTAAGCAATATTTATGCAATAAAGAAACTGTTTTCCTCACTTCCTAAAGATGTTCTTCAGGATCCCTGACCGTGAAATTACAACCTCATAGGGCTTTACTAATAATGTTGATAACAAGGTAGCTTAACTTACTACTGAAAATCCACAGTATTTTGTACTGTTTCCGAATATTTGTCAATAAAATTTACAGTGCAAGGTAGCCTTAAGGCAATGTTATATTTGTTAAAAACACATTTCTCAAAATGTTTCAGTTTTAAAGAATGAGCATCCACCCCATATGGGGAAATAGTTTCACACCTTGTAAACAATGGTTACTGACTTTTCTCGTTGGTTCAACTTGTATAACATTTGAAATGGTTTTGTTATTCCTTTTTAGAGATCCTAAATGACTAGTACAGTAATCCAAATTTGGAATGGTATCATTCATTTTATGTAGGTAGATCTTGTCATTACTTTCTTTGTAGCATAATTCATTTTGTCCTTTATTCCAGCCGATATGCACGTCTCGGTTTAAAAGCACACTATCGGGAAGAGGTTGGTAGAAAAGCTAAACAATTGCTAGACTATGGTCGTGTGAAGCATTTAAATACTCAGGGTTTCCAGAGTCGCCTAATTCAGTATGTAGACACAGAAGAAACCCCAGAGAATGTTGCTCTAGTGGCAGTCAGTCAGTCATAGACAGTGGATAATGAAGGCATTTTTATTTCCTTTACCAAACCTAAAGTAAGTTTGATATCTGCTTCTAGAGTTATTCATCTTGTTAACCATTTGCCAGTGGCAGCTTATTGTTAAGTAAAAACACCTTCAATTCCCAAGATTTGTTATTGCAAATATTACAAGTATATTTTTGAATATATTTGTACACTGACGTAACTGTGGATTTGTTTCTTCACTGCACATATTAGAGATGCCTGTGATGAGATTACTGCTGTCAAATAGTTCTCAAGATTTAGGTTCTATAGAAATATAAATTCAAAATAATGTTCATGTTTCATTAGCAGGAACCTCTAAATGTTGCAATGGCTAATAGATTTGAGCAACCAATTGTTGAGTACTTCTTTAAAGTAAGGACATTACTAGATTAGACCTACCATGCTGGGAGGAGTCTTGGCTCATCTACCCCACTGGATCTGTTCACAAGATCTACTGTGTATTAGAGATACTTCCAGTAAAGTAAGAATGTATTACAAAGTATTTAATTTTAAAATTTTGTATCCATATATTAAGCAAGACCTACTTTTAGATGTGCCAAGGAGAGAGCTGGCTATTTACAGGTCCTTCTTGTTGGTGATCTTTACCAAATTTGACAGAGATATTTTATCTCGGGTCAGTGGTTAATTATTCATTCATTTCCCTTACAATCAGAAGCAATAACTTGACATAAATAGCAGTGTTATATATGTATATCACAGGACAGGAAATCTGTTCCTTTCGTGGTGCAAAAAGAGGACAGGAAAATTGTTCCTTATCGTGGTGCAAAAAGAGTTTACAGATTTTCACAACTTTTTTTTACTTACATAAAAGTACAGAATGCATTTTAATACACCTTTTAGAATCTAATTTTGTTGTTTTACATTATTAAAGATGTCAAACTAAAGCACAATTACTTGCCTTCAAAATTACATCAAAAGCATTTTATCGTGAAAAGCAAAGTTATATACCAGTACTTATGTGGAAAGGTTATAATAGTTCTTCCTCACTTTTGAGTGATTAGCGCTAAAGAAAAGTCATTTACTTAAACCAAATCTTTACCTAATGTTATTTTTAGCAATTATCCAAGAGTTTTAATTACTTGAAGAGTAGGAAAGAAGGATACAAGAAAAGGCTCCAGTTACAAAAACTAGTTACTTACAATATTTCTTTAATTATAAAATGTCAAGTACAAAAATGGAGTTTTAACAACAATTTTACATTAACACTATTAGTACAATTAGTACATCACTAAAATAAATATATATCAAAAAGGCTATAACCTACACACTACTTAATTATCAGGACAAAACAGTCACAAAGATGGAACGTTACAATCAAATTGAACATGATGAGCAAATTGAGTCAGTCTACTTTTAATCCTTTCTTGGCAAGATCTAATTTTGCTTCCTTTATCTGGTTTTGAAGTTCTTCAGCTGCTTCGTTACAGTCATTGAAATTGTACACTCTGTAAGCAATGATGGCTACAGATACAATCCCAAATACAGCAACTAACACCACAGGAAACAGGAGAATGCCCAGGTAATATTTGTCAGTAAATTCATTTTGTACCTGAAAGTTAAATTTGAGATTAAAACTAAAACTTGAGTAAGTACAAAATAAAGCCTAGAATTATGTACTGATTAATGCTATGGTTAAACTTGAATCAGGTAATACAATATGAATTACTGATTCACAAATAATGGCTGTAAAACTTCTCATATAAAAAACTAACAAACATAACACTAAAAATTTTGTTAATATTTCACAGACTACTTAATTTAATCTAGTACTTTGGGGTGTATGTTATAGTCTGGGGAAGATATGAATGAAAAAGATGATTACTATTCCGAAGAGTCTGATAAGGCATATACAATATGCTAATTGAACGATGGTGCTAGTGATTAATACTAAGATCTGGAAGGTATCAGATGCTGAAAATCAAACTGGGGAACTACACTCGGCACATGGCAGAATAAAAAATAAAAGAATGTCCTCAGAATATACATATTTACAGAAATCTTAAAATACTTTCTCAATACATCAATTTTTTGAGCTCCTGAAGAAGAGCTTGCTGCCATGTTGTGTACAATAAAACAGAGGCAATTCTGCTTTCCATTCTTATAAATTATTTCTGATTTCCTTTACTGTCCCGAATGTTCTAAAAATGTTCTAAATGCTGACACATGAGTTTTGGAGGGGTGTCAAAATATATACAGAACCTTATTCCTGTACTGTCCCAAATGTTCTAAATGCTGACACATCAGTTTTGGAAGGGTGTCAAAATATGTACAGAACATTATTCAATGGACCTTATGGACATTTTTAAAAATATACTAAACAGATCTTAAACAGAACAAATGCTGTGTAACTTTTCTGTAAACTGGTGCGAAACCTAGCATCAAAATATTTATTAACACTAGTTACTAAAAAACTGTAAAGAGCTTACAATTCTAAAAACAGCTGCAGCCCATGGTCCCAGGATCAAGAAAGCTCCAGTCAACCACTGTGTTAACTTGGTCATAGCTGAAAAGTAATCAGAGTACACATTAATTTAAAATAAATAAAAGGAAATCATTCTTTACTCACGTATTAAAATCTTGAATATAAAAGTTTATGATTGTTATGAACTATAGTTCTCTTCTTTAAATCATTTTTCACACTAACCAAATTCTGAATATTTTGTTACGAAAACATTACATCGCTAGCTACCAATGAGAATTCGTCTGTGTTACAAGGGATTTTTACAAAGGATTTCCTTGATAACATTCAAGTGCTGTACACAAAATGAGATTTTCAACAAAATTAAGAAACTATTCTTGCAAGTATCATCAACCTCACCCCCTATGTAAGGTTAGATCAGCCTTTCAGAACACTCATCAAGTAACCATGAATGCAAAAAAAAAATAATAACATAAAAGATCCATACCCTGTCAGGTTTCAAGAAGCACTGACTGCCTTGTGTTACTCTGAAGCAAAAGTTACTACACAGCATTATCCAAGAGAGAAAAATTTACAGTACTTTTAACTCATTCTGCACAGAAATTGACATGTGGATGTTGACATTCAATTCTAGAACTGTAAAACTTAAAATTAATTATTTCCAGTACAAGACACAGTGGGTAGAAAGCAGAACTGCCTTATGTTCACACAGTTGTGCAAGGATACATCATTCATGTTTTAGGCTAGACAATTGTACCTAGGTAAGCCTAACCTGTATGATAGCCTGAGCTAACTGGTATAGAAAATCAGGTCAAGTTAGTCAATTTTGACATGCACTATAGGCTTCGGCTCTAAGTTACTTTTCGTTGGTTGGTTTAAACTAAGTCTTGCCATGCACCCTTCCCCTAAAGTAGCCGATAAGTGTGGTAAGGTGTGAAAGGTGGTAGGGGGATTGGTGGGTAGCAGCAAACCAGGTTTTTTCGGCGAGATAAAAATGAAAGCTGGTAAAAGAATGCATCCTATCCTAGGAATTCTACAGAAGAGCTCTGCAAGAAAATACGTACCATTTATTAATAAAACGTTTGACAGCAATATATATTAAGGTGTATATATTTGGTACGGGTGAGATAATCTGAGCAATTTACAGAGGTAACTTGAGAAATTTACATCTTTTGTTTATGCATTTACATTCATGTCAAGGGGGGGTAGGCACTAAACATGGCGTCCTGCTGAGCTTTTCTGTAGAATTAACCAAACCTAACATGCGACAATGTCATATACGACTGAGAGGGATACTACCCTCCCCACCTAACCTAACCAAGGATCCTATTAAACATAGAGTGTAGCACAGAGTTGTATTCTACCTTTACTATCCCTACTTTTACCTAACCTAACCCACTGGTAAGGTGCTGCCTACTACCTCCTACCTACATGGGGTTATCTCATCCCCCTCCCCCTAAAAATCTGATCCTACCCTAACATGGCCTAGTGTCCCACTTTTGGGGGAGGTGCTGTAATGAATTAATGAATAAATTATAATGAAAATTCGGCAAAATCACATATTATAAAAAAAACCCATAAGGAATATAGTATAATAAAGTCTGGCTAACCCACTCTTACGTCAAAACACCATTGCCTAGAGTAAGTAGGTTACCGTATTATCGGAAGGCAGTTTATTTTTCTAATTAAACTTAGGCCGTAAATTATTCACAAAAACAGATGCTAAACGTTCATTATCGTATATTATGGGTTGCTATTACCTGAAGGTAATTTACCTGCAGTCCTATGTACAACAGTCACCTGTCACTTGACGCTTCTTCTTCTTGAGTTTTATGAGGGACACGTCACACGCACAGAGCGCCTCTTGTTTTCCTTTGGCTGCCATTTTTCCTGTTTCTGATTTGGGTATTAATTTTTTGTACATTGTTAATTATTATTCTTCTTAGTCTAGCTTAGACGTTTATACTTTTTAGGAGCAGTGGTAAAATTCTCGTTTTATTCCCCCGGCGGAGTAATTTTTTCCCGCTTCTAATTTGTTTTGTTATCTTTGGAGATTAGTTCATTTTTATTCTTCTTAGTCTGGTCACAAAGTTTATACGTTTTAGGAATAGTGGGAAAAATCTCATTTTTTTTCCTGATGGTGTAATTTTTTACTTCTCTAACTTGTCTGTCATTTTTTCCCGTTTCTACTTTGCCTTCGTTATTTATTTATTTATTTATTTATTTATTTATTTATTTTATTTATTTATTTATTTATTTATTTATTTATTTTGAGATCACTTAATGGATATTCTTCTCAATTTGACTAAAGCTTTGTACTTTGTGGAATTAGTGGTAAAAATTTCATATGTCCTGGTTTTGTCATCTTTGACGCAATTCATAGACTACTGGGGACAGTAAACGGAATGTTAAATCTTTATAGACCTTGCTATAATGTAATTATTGCTGAAGAATTTCTTGCCAACACAAAAGGATTCTGTGAATTATCTTATCTTGAATACAATGCCGATAACTGGGGTAATTTGGTATATTTTAGCATGAAGTAAAGGTCATTTGAGAATATTATCCAGTGTCCAGTCTGAATAGTCTTATATATATATATATATATATATATATATATATATATATATATATATATATATATATATATATATATATATATATATATATACATACATACATAAAAATTTTGGAATGGTGCTGGTACGTCGTCATTTGATCCCCCCCCCCCCGACACGAAAAATTAATTTTAACTGTTAATTCTCTCATGATATTCATAAGTCAGAGAAAGTTTAAGGACTATTTGTAGCATTTGAGAGAGAATTAGCCCTTTTTTTTTCTGAGGCTGTACAACTCCATTAACTGGTATACCATAATACCAATCTTATGTTTCCTTATTAAACGCTTTTAAGTGTGTATCTGGTCATTTTATAGCGCTGTTATTCGTATATTCTTGGCTTAATGGGAACAAATCAGAAGCCATATAAGAAGCAAAGGTACTAACAAAGATGGCGCAGGTAGTGGCCTGTGGACGTTCTATTCCTTGAAATCCACATTGTAGAGATCAGTGCTGGTCAGAAGCAAAAACAACAAACAAGTCCGTGTCATAAAAACCTATTTTGAATTCCACCGTTGGTGTTTGACTTGAGGAATCCTAATTATCCTATATAGCTCGCCTCTTGGAACCTACTGCTGGTAAGGTCAAAGAATTTGAGCTGGTTGGCCCAAATTTGGGTATTGCAAGGGTACCATATTTCATAAAGAATATATATTTCTCATTGGTTATCTTGTATTTTATGCATTTTTTTATTGTTGTTACTGCAAACTTTTCCTTTTTTTATCTTTCAACTTTAAACGGAGAGGATGCAATGTAGCAGGAATTTCAGGCGGAATATAACCTAACCAGACTTACCTTTACCTAACCTAACCATGGACGCCGTGCCCTAACCTGGCAGGGGGGACATCGTCGTCCTGGACCCCCCCCCCCCCCCAAGTAATTCATGACCCCTACTCTGCAATCAAAATCAGGTTAGGAAGGTAATTTCTGGTTAGGTAAGGGCACTGATGCTCTATTAAAGGTTAAGTTACTAGGGAGTCTTTGCCCTCCCAATAAATATCATATCTAGGATAGCCAAGCTGAGAACATGGAAAGCATTATGTATTTTTACTTCTTGGTGCTAAACTTGCAAATATAAAGTTGGATTTGTCAAAAAAAAAAAAAAATTCCATAACCTCCTTTCCTTCAAAATAGGCCAAGTGGTATTAAACTTAAGGTACAGCATGGTACCTGTGTCTTTTACTTCTGATTGTGGACATAGTGTAGGTTTTGGAAGGGTACTGTATATCCATGTTATTACCATTAACATCATGGGGCACTCCCTCCCAAATTACAGTACAGCGCACAATTTTCTGCCATTTAGGTATTTGAAATAATTCAGAATTTTGCATTTTTTTATTTGGCAACTTAGGTGAAATAGGTATTAGTTATTTACAATCTTGGTATTTTATATATTTATACACTCATAATATGATTAAAAGTACAAAATATCAAAGAAAGTATATATTTTTAAGCTATTAGCTCAAATAATTGAGAGATTACAGTACATTTTCTTTCAAGCAAATTGTTCTTTCTTCCCACCTTAGGTACATAGCCCCACAGAGATTTGATTTGACAGGTCTGTGCTGAGTCCATTTATAGTGACCAGGCAGCTTCACACCTTTTACTACTCCAGTAAATACTTCACTTACAATTGCTACGCCAGTCACACCACAGGTGGCCACTTCAATGGTGAGTACATAAATCTAAATGATGCCCATATTATTTCTGGAATTATCACTCATAATCCCATTTACAGGTTTTGTGACTTTTGCTTACAATGCATTTTGTTTGTTGTGTATGTTAATGGCATGTTACTGATCTGATTAATTAGTGCTGTGTTTATTTTTTAATTGCTTAGTGTATTGGCTGTGTTTATTTTATTGCTGTGTCTCACTGCATTTGTCAAGATTTGCTTGGTAAGTCGTACCGGACTTTCATGTCTGTCTTGAATGAGGTCCCGTTTTCCAGTATGTATTAGCTGCCATTGCCATGTTTGTTATTCCAGCTTGAACACTGATATGTGTCATGATTAACTGGGTGTTGTCAGGCAAAGTGCTGTATGTATAAAATGAGATTATGTAATGCAGAAGTGTTGCAGCATGTGTGTACCATGAATCTGTAGTTCAACGGATTGGCAGTGTAGTCTTCCTCTTCTTTGGTTGCTCCGAAAGAACTCTTGTCTTTGGATGATTATGTAGCCCAGTCCATTGGAGTCCCGAGTAGCCACCAAACTCAGCCAGCTAGCCCCTTCATTGATTGACTGTCTTGCTTCTTTGCCTGTACTTGACTTGTCTGCTATGTTTGCTTGTGCTCTGCCTGCTACTCATGTCCTTATTTCTTTTCTATGCGATTACGTGGAATGTTCATTTTGCTATAGGTGCTTCAGGTGGTAATGTTTTCCAGCATTTTACAGCTCATTGTTAGATATATCACTAAGGAGCAACGTGATTTGGAAGCTTACTTTAATTATAAAGATAGTGCTGTCTTTGAGCACTAACATCCTTTTGCTGTCTTTGAGCACTAACATCCTTTTTTTTTGCTATGGCCTTAATTTTAGTAATTTAAACTGTGGAATTACATTTATTAATTTCTTGTAGTTTTATAAGGTATACATTAATTTGTCTGTACTAATGTTCTACTGTCAGCTGAAAATTTGCTTTAAGTCCTCTCCTTTCAAATGTCTTTTTTGTTCATTCAGAGGAATGTCAGTTGTTTGATTTGTCCACGTTTAGTTGCCTTATACTGAGTTGTAATCATATAACATATGTTTTGAAATCTTGGGATTTTGCTATAGCTGTTAAATTATTCAATTTGATTTTATAGTTTTATGTATTGTTAATTGTTATGTCATATATCCAGTTTTATTCCTTTCTTCTTTGCTCTTCTCAACATTTTAACACAGGCATACGATTCTGTGGAAGCTTGCTAGGTATGTGCATGTCCTTTGAGCATACAGTAAGCCATAAAAATGTACTTTCATAGTGTATAATTGTAATAGACTTTATTCAAGAAGTAGTTTAGACAGTGGTTCTCAACCATTTTTCAGCCATGCCCCACCTAATCACCTCTACAATCCCAATGCCCCCTGTGGTGATATATAATTCTTATATTCATGTGGAGGAAGCCTAAAAGACCATCAACTTGGTTTAAACAATCTCGAATTTTCCCCCTTAAAAATCAAATTAGCCCCACGTTGGGAACCATGCTTCCGATATTTTTTATTTGTATGTGTACAGTATACTGAGAATATAAGCTCAAAGCCAAGTCATATACTGCATAACCATGTCTTTAACAAGTACGTATTGCATTCAGAATTTTTAGTCAGTAATTCCTAATTTTTAAAGGATCCATTTTTCTTTGCAGTTATAACTATCAGGCAAAAGTGAACAAATGTTAATGTAATGATTCTCTCTTGCATATTTTGCTATATCTGTATATTTATAGTTTGTGTGGTAACCTTTTATGTATTGCAAGTAATTTTATAAAAGGAAGTGTTGGACTAAATTTAAGTAAAAAAGTTTTTCAGGTATTTTGCCCGCGTAGAAAAATATGATGTACACTTAGGTTTGTTTATTCTGTAGTGCTTTTTTTATGGATATTTTAGGTTATAGCATGTAGTGTATGTACTCATAAATGAAGCATTTAAATTCTTCAACAGGGATCTCATGAAGTATTCTTAACAAAGATGGCAGCAGTTCCTAATGCTGGCGAAACACTTGACTCTGCCCTCAAGAATGCCATAATTCCTGATCAGGAGTTCCTACTGCAGGGCTCTGTTCTGGATTCGTCACTCAACGTTGTGCTTGACAGACTTCGTGGACTCTGTGACAACGCTGATGTGCCACCAGAAACCTTTCGTGATCATGAGGCAGTTTATGTTCTGAAAGATTTCTCTGCTACTCCCTCCCCTGGGCCAGCATCTCAAGGAGTTATGTTGAGGGTTAGACGTGCAACGGACCATCCAGATCTCCCCTTCCAGCTGCGTTATGTTGGATACCCGGAATTAGGGAATTATCCAGCAGTTCTACGCAATTGTCTGGATGTCCCAGTTTCCAACAATGTTTGCGAATTTTTGCAAGAACTGGGTGCTAAGCCTGACCATGAATTTATTGCCAAAGGTTACATTTTAAAGAAAGGTCGAATAAAAGTGACAGTGTTCAAAATGTATAAAATAGCTGCATCTGGTATGTCTAACATGTCTAAAGACAGTCTAGAGCCAATTTCAATGTCTCACATGGTAGAACTTAGTGTACTGACAACCAAAACAGACTTGTCTGTGGCTGATGATCTCCGTAACTTGGCAGATCAGCTGAAGCCATTAGTACAGTTGGAGAGAGTTGATTATCGACGGCTGTAAGTCAAGTTGGCTGTGTGGATTCGCTGTTTAGTATTTAGGAAGATTATTTAATGAATATGTCTATAGAAATTCTGATGTAGTTTTCTTTGCCTGGATTATAGCATCATTTTTAATGTACAGTAATTGATTTTGTATGGAACGCTATTTTCTGCTGTAACAGACACACTCCATCACAGAACTATGCTTGCAGTTTCAACTTCAAAATCTTCTTCTTCTTTGCTTAATCCCTAGCTGTGGATGTTTTTAACAAGCCTTTTCCAGGTGTTTCCGTCTTTTCTCCTCCCTTGGTTCATTCCTTGCGTCTTTCATGTCGAGTTCTCAAGTGCAGTCTCTCTTTCCTCTCTTTCTTGTCCCTAGCACTTCCATTTCCATGAAAAAGAAAGAGCAAGTCCATCCTATGCAAGAGGTTAAAGTTGCCAAAAATTTAAGAATGGGAGAATTATTTGTATCATTCATAATTTGTATACATTTTATGAAACAAACCAAAATGGCAGGAACTTAAAAAAGCAAGCTTCCACAGAATAGAAGGGCCTTATTTGGAAAAGGAAAGAAGAACAAAGTAAAAGACCTCAGATGTTTGCTTATGTAATTAATAATGAGTACAGCAGTTTGATGTATTAAAAAATTATATATGTAGTACAGTGTTCGTATACAGTAAGTAGACCCAGATGAAGTACAGAAACAATTGAGGAAATGGGAATGCACTTAAGTATATTTTCAAACAAGGGAACTAAAGCCCAAGACTAAAAGGCAGTGGTATAGAGCCTGTGGCACACTAAGGTTGGAGAACACTGGTTTTGTCCTCACCACATGTAAGGCAACTAAATGTGCCACCGGGAATGACAGAGTCACAGACGGCAACACAGATCCTTCTCTCATTATAAAGTATAAAATAATGAAAAGATATCACCAGAGATTGGACTGAATTAAATACGGAGGTCAATAAGGGGAAGTTGAGTGGATGAATTTGACAATAAATGATGCAAATGGAAAGGTATATGAAGAACTATACTGTATAACATATATTCTGCATATGTTTTTAACACATCTGAGTTTGTTTTTCAAAGGGATCAAAGTTATCTCTACTTTGAATTTTAGAATTTATTGGATGGCATTAAGTTTAAAAAAATAAAAGTAAGAACAACTGGAGTTGAACCGTGCTGACGCACATGTCGGTGCAATCACAAGACTCCTGAAGTTATAGAATTTTCATTGGCTGTGGAAGCAAGGATGGAGTGAGTGTGCTGGCCAAGTATACCTTGTGTCTGGTAGCTGGCCCCCAGAGAAAGTGTTCACTAGAGGGACTACAAGAAGTGTTGGGACGGAAGAGAGGTAAAGCAAAGAGGTGCAAAAAATATACGACATGAAGGTAAGTGGTGCAATATGTGTGTGTGTAGGAGGTTTGACATTCTGCTAAGAAGCCTTCTGTGTAAGTATACAATATGGAATAGCTGAGGTGAAGTTTTCTACACAGGGAGCTGTCTATAAATCAGCAATGTGGCTCTAGGCAAGGATAAGGATGCATAGATCCAGTGGGAAAATGCTGTAGGTGGCAAAAATGATATGTACAGGAGAGTGACTGGTCTGACAAGAGTGTGTTATGTCTCCGTGGCAGTTAAATATCTTTATTGATGGAGCGACATGAGAAATCTGAGAGAGGACAAAAGGTTCAAAGTTGTTGGGTAAAATACCCTGTGAATGGTTTGTGTTTACAAATTATGCAGTGCTGACAGGAACGTTGAAGAAAAACTGCAGAAAGTCTGAAAATCTGCAAAAAAAAAGTTTGGTAAAAAAGACTTAGAAAGACCTGGATTAGTAGTGCAATGAAATATTGGAGGAATAAAAAGTATAATGCCTTGCAAGATAGAGGTGAATGCACAGTGCACGTAACAATTTGGCGAACTGCTGGTAAGCTTCCTGTGTAGGCATATGAAATAGCTAATGTTATAGAAGTTTTCTGCACAGGGTTTCATCCATGAATCAGCCGTTAAATTAAGTATGAAGAGGGGCAGTGAATGTTTTTACTTGTAATCATCTCTTGTTGGACGAAAAGGCTTAATGTTTTACATGTATACATATACTATATATATATATATATATATATATATATATATATATATATATATATATATACTGTATATTACATCATATGACCTTCTATTGCAATATTATGAGTGAAATAATAGAGTTGTACTTTAATATTTTTGTTAACATTGGGTCCCGAAGGGTTCGTTCATAGAGTTGATACTCTCCGTAAAAATGGTTTCAAAAGCTCAACCTTCTTCCTCAATATATTAGTTGAACAGAGAAAGTTTGCAAATAGAAAGTTTCTTGGTAATTCTGTCATTTTAAGATAATTTGATCTTGTATATGGAAGACATTACAAATAAGCCAAGGTCTTGATTCATTTATCATGTTTTCCCGATAAAATTGGTCTCCAATTCAGTTGTTTAATCGGTTTTTCATTCTTTTTATTTCCTTAATATCGTTTCTCCGTATATTAGAATTAAAGCAGAAGCAAACTCAGTAACAGGAGCTTAGTAATATCCATAGACTTTTGAAAATAACCGTATTTCTAATCCTCAATGTGAACAATCGCAGATACGTAACGTGATGGCGAAAGATTTCTATTCGTCGTAAAGGGAACACCCATTTTCCCCGAAATATTTCGGCGTTGTGAGAATAATTTTAATATATTTATAAATACAGGGACTCTTTAATGATACATAAATCATCATAACTAACAATATTACGAACACGATTTCTGTTTTAAGCTCAAAACGTGATGGCGGAAGATTTCTATTCGTCGTAAAGGGAACATCCAATTTCCTTGAAATATTTCGGCGTTGTGAGAATAATTTTAATATATTTATAAATACAGGACTCTTTAATGATACATAAATCATCATAACTAACAATATTATGAACACGATTTCTGTTTTAAGCTCAAAACGTGATGGCGGAAGATTTCTATTCGTCGTGAAGGGAACATCCAATTTCCTTGAAATATTTCGGCGTTGTGAGAATAATTTTAATATATTTATAAATACAGGACTCTTTAATGATACATAAATCATCATAACTAACAACATTACGAACACGATTTCGTTTTAGACGTGAACGAAGCGGATTTATAAGGTTAATGAACGCGCCATGTCAACATCGTAACCTTGTAGTGGTTCATCATCATCATCAGCTGCTGCTTGCAGTCGACGCTTCGCAAGATAATTGTTTAATCAAGGATTTTTATCCATGACAGCTTTCAAATAACGTCATGATGTACAAGCTGTCGAGAGGAAGGTTCGGGTGAGTTGGACTTTCTCTATTAGAAAGCGAACGTGCTAATTTTCTTAGTGTGTTGTAGAATTATAGGTCTATTTAATATTGATTCGAGACCGGTGTTCTTAGGGCATAGGTCTATCCTAGCTATATCTAAGCCAGAAACTGATTAAATTATCCCTGCCGTTATTATTTTTTGCTGTATTATCGTAGATTTCGGGAGTTTTGTTTAGCTTTTGGTAGGCCTGGCAAGGACAGGTCTAATTTCTCGTCAAACACGAAGTCAGATCTATCCTAGGCCTAGTGGCCGGCTCCCTGTA
This sequence comes from Macrobrachium rosenbergii, assembly GCF_040412425.1. NCBI lineage: Eukaryota > Metazoa > Arthropoda > Malacostraca > Decapoda > Palaemonidae > Macrobrachium > Macrobrachium rosenbergii. Next base: position 37,382,885 of record NC_089757.1, on the reverse strand, counting down.
GGCCTATCTAGGATGTGGTGGTATAAATAGGACATTATTCAACCAGATTAGGGTGTCTGGTGTTCCTTTGGGCAACGTTCGCCCATTAACCTACTTTAGGCTCTGTCAGTGTTTAGCCTGCTTCTTTTCGTAGGACTATTTTAGTAAACTTTTGGGAAGTGGAAGGTTGTCGGGTTTTACCAGTCTAGGCCTGTTAGGAGAATGGCCTTTTTTCCCCTTTTAAATATGGGGTTTATTATTTTAGACTAATATTTACACACAGAAAAGATATGTAATGCTTAGTTTCATGTCGAGTTTTGTTATGAGTAGCTAAATGTACTGTCAGTGACGTTCTAACTGAAATATATCTTATATAATAAAAACCAGTAAAATTGAAGACGTCTACCGCCGCCTATTTCTGCCAATAGCCGACCGGAATGTTTACTGCCTTTTGTTTGCTTTTGTTTATGTTAATGGTATTAACTGTCGTTTGCTTACGTTTTTACATTCATCCCCAGGGCGCTGGTACTGAACATGGGCGCCTATTTTGCACGCAAACTGGTAGTTACCAAAAGCAGAGGGGTGCAGTAATAGTCTTCAGTTTTACCGAAAAGTTATGGCATACATAAACAGTTATATAGATCTTTCATTGTATAAAACATTAAATAAAACAGTAATAAAATTAAAAATCTTGGTTCCTTTCACATCATGCCTTAGTTGATCTCTCCATTCCAACTTTGAATATTACATCATTATCAAGTTCAAAATGGTGGATTAGCAACTGTCAAAACATGTTTTTTCTTCGAGAATCAGTTTTTCAGCCGACCAAGGCCATAAAAAGTTATCTAGGGCTGACACATTAAACAAGACATTTCCATTTTTAAATTGAACAGTTTTCATATTTTTATAGTTCCTCTGTTATGTCTTTGGCCAGTTTTAAAGGAGGGAAACGTGTATTATTTGTCAATAAGGTTTTACTAATATAAGCACTTGGAAAAGTCTGATATATGAATTCATATGTTACTGTTAAGTATATTATACATTGATTGATATTAGTCTGTGTCATTGCTTCGTTAATTTAAAATATGTTAAGAAGGGAACCATATGTCCTGTTTATATTCCCATAAGACATTTTACCTTTTTTTTTTCCAGGTATGTCGTTAGAGTTATAGGAGTTAGCCAGTCACGGTGGGTTAGGCAGAAGTTATCCAATCAAAATGGAAATCCCCAGGTGAGTATGAAGTATTATTGTTGTGGATGCTAGAGTATTGGTATGATTTTTTAAAAAGCATATGAAATTGTATTCATAATGTTTATCAGTTGCCTGTAAATACAAAATAGGATTATTATTAAACATTTTACAGTATTGCAAATTGTATACAGCAATATTTTAAAACAAAAAGTCCATTTCATTAAGGACATAAGACTATTTAGTATGGTTTATTGATAGAAAACTCAAACCCAGTCCTAGGCTATTGGGCATTGGAACCTAATCATGTTGGAAAGTGAGAATGGATTCATACTCAATATCCATCACATCATTACATGAATTCACATCTTGTGCATAAGTCTTGTTAGCTGCCTTATTGCATTTACATAGGTACATTATACTTACTATCTAAGTATATTGTACCTATGTAAATAGGTAGCCGTTAATTAATTTATTATTAGATTCCTTTTTTAATTCATTGGTAATATGGAATTTTTCTTTGACTCCATTAATGACAAATGTATGTACAAGATTTTCTTTTTAAAAGGATAAATTATTTCAGGCATCAAGAATTGTGAGACATTATATGACCTTGCATCCAAATAAAGGTGGATTGATGAAGCTCCCAGGTCCTAATTATGGTGTCCCATCCAGAGGGATTGGGATGATTATAGCCAGAGTTCTCAGAGGGGCGTTGAAAATCCGTTACATCATACTAGGAGGGAGTATTGCTGGTGGTAGTGCATTAGCTAAAGTAAGTATCTTAAGGTATATAAAAGTACACATTTAAATTGACTTTACAAATGCTTTTTGATTTCAGATACTGTATACAAACATGCCACTAGAATCTTTATTTGTATGTGGTTTATCATGACTTCAAGCTGAAATCCTTAATATGTTTGAAATACATTGCTTTTATATTGACATACCCAGTTTGTAGTGAAATATTTAAATTTTGGCAACACAATATGTTAAGGCAAAGAGATGATGTATTATTCAAATCAGAAGTTTCTACAAGGAATTTTTTTCATAAATCACACGACTGTATTGTAAATTTTTACGAATGCTGATTGTTGCAGACTTACGAGCAATGGAAAGAGGCACTACCCGACACAAAATTTTTGGAAGAGCTCATGCCTTCACAAGAAGATCTGGATTCTCTCAGAGAGTCCTTGATATCCTTCCGGGACAAAATAAAAGACGCAATACCTGATTTTACTTTAGGTTAGTACTGTACATCTTTCTTTGCATTTTATCCAGGAGAGTCATATTTACCTATGTAGTGACAGCTTGTCTAGGATCAATTTTTGAATATACGTTGGTTTTAAAACAGTGGTTCCCTTAGTTCAAACCATTGTTTTATAAGAGCCTTCAGTGTTAAAGGCTCAGTGGGTATCAAAGTTGATGGTGCTTTATTCTCTGGTAAGTGTTTCATTTGTATTTGGTGTAGAAAAACACTGGTGAAATAAGTTTTTAAATAATTTTATAAGAATTAACCAGATTTTTAAATAATTTTATAAGAATGTACCATATGCACTGATTAATTAATATTTTGAATAATTTTATGAAAATTTACCTTATTAATTAAACTTGAAACTGTGTAGTATTAGATAAAAAGAAAAATGCAAGTTTAAAAATTTATTGTATGAAGACTGAGCGAGTATGAGAAGCGATGGGCACTTGAATCTCAGATGCGTGTGGATTGGGAATAGATGAAGAAAAGCATAGATACATTGTGTTTTCAAATGATTTTATTTAAAAAATTACCATATTAGACTTAAGACTATACATTATTGTCACTTAAAAGTCCCCTGTTGGATTTGTTAGATTACCAAAGGTCAAGCTGTTTTGAAATAAGTGAAACTTATACAAAATTCTACTGCTGTACTAGATAACAGAATTTTTTTATGAGAAAGGCAAAAAATTTGTTCAACAGATCCTAAACTAAAGGACCTTGGAGAAGATAAATTTGACCAGCTTGTTTTATGGTTCAAAGAGCGATTGGATGATGCCATTCAAGCTGCTGAAGAAGAGAAAACTGAAAATTCCTCGTATCTGGATGGTAAGACACTTAGCGGTATATTGAACCTTTGATGTGTTATGTCTTTTCATTCTGTGGGTCTTTAAACAATGGTATGGGTGTGAAGGCTTTGTCAAATGCAGGTACCTGCCATGCTACGTACGCAAAGTTCTACCTTAGCAATTTTACACATTAAGTGTTGGATACTGTAGGAGATTCCTTCTCTTCCTAATTCTCTCACCTCATTATTTCATCTGTATCTCACATATGCCGAGTTTCCATTTTTCTCTGAACTAAACCAATGCCTTTACAATCACTCTGAGAGGTTTGTCCATCTTTACAGCAACCTTCTATAACTTATCATACTCCCCCCCTTTTTTTTTCTGGACCTTCCTAGTTCCAGTGCTCTCCTTGACTCTTCAGGTATCAGTTTTCACTGGTGGATTTCACCAACTCAGTCTTCCCCCCCTAAATTGGAATTCTGGCATACATGACTGACGTGTAGGGAATGAAACAAATGTATGTCTGATGAAATATTTTTTCATGTGAACTTATCACTCATAGAATGATTTCCCATCCCCCCACCCCTTCAGGTCTCTCTGCCTTATATCTAGAATACACTAAAAGTTAGGCAGGTTCTAGAAGGCAGATTTATTGTGCTATTACTGATCTTCAGATAAAAACTGCAGCTGTCTGATGATATTCAAAGATCACAAATATAGACATTTCTGAATTGGGATTTTGTATGATAAATTAATTTTATCTTTAAAAAATTTTGTTTGATGCCATAGGTTCCCATAATTCTCATTTCCTCTGCTCTGTCTTGGATATTGATGATACTTTTGATCAAGGTTTCATTCAGTATATAATCCCACAGGGGTACCACTTACATTGTGCTTTGCATGGCACGTTGCAAGTGGTATTATAAGTTCCCTGCAGCATTATCTTTAACCCAGCTGCATTTGTTAGTCCCTTTTATTTGCACTGGCCTTAACCAAGCTGTCCAACTTTAACTAAACTTACTCCATTTTCTCCTCTATTATTATTTGAGAACAAATCTTCTGGATGGACCATAATATAGTCTAGATATGTGACTCAGTGGTCTTGTTCACTCTTCCAGGATGGGCTAGATATATATTAAGAACACCCCTAGACCAGGCTAAATTTAAGGTTGGCCAATTTTTAAAAAATGCATTATGGTAAGGGGAGGATATGCATATACGCATGGTATAAAAAAATTTTTTTTTATTTTCTCTACCTTCCACGGGAAGTTGAAAGTGAATATTTCCAACCCTGTGCGAGGCCTGTTTTCTAAAAGACAGGCGTAAAAATATGCTAATTTTACCAAGTTATAAATATTTTTTCTTGTAATTTTTTTTTATTTTTTGCTGAATTATAATTACAGCTTACACAATATCATAACAGATAAGAACTAAATCAGTAACAAATTCTGAGTGTATTTATTGTAAGATATATTTATGAGACATCCTGGGATCAGCATGAAATCTCAAGTCAAACTGATCTCTCTCTGTCCTGTAATTAGCAACTAGAGTTGCCTGTGAAATTTGCCATAAGTCATTTATGACCCTTTGAAGTGATTTGAACATTTTTCCTGCAAAATTCTTTCAAACTGTATGGCACAAAATGTTGATCGTCAGGGGACGATACCCAGAAATAACCCCAAAGCTATAAATAATCGTCAATTGACGACGCCCACTCACAAAGGGTTAAACATATTTATGATGTAGACTTGCACTCATTAGCTAGAACTCATGTTTTTCTAATTTTCATTTAGTTGCTGCTTTTTGGTCTACATTTTATTTTCACAGATTTTTTTTTAAGACCACACAAGTTGCTATTCAAAATGATGCCACAAATTTTTGCATGTGGTATTATAAAGCTAATTATGTAGGTTTTTCATTTGTTGTTATAAACCCATTAATCATAAATAGCCTTATTCTGTGTAAAACTTACCCAGGTTAACCACTTCAAGAGATTTGGAAGACAAAACTCCACTATGCATGTGCAAGCTGACTCCATTATGCCATAATTCTACAGTTAGCTCTTCCTTGTCCAAAGTTTTGAGGAGGAGGTAATAATAGATCTCTGAGTATTTTTACAACAGTTGGTCAGGAGTCAGATTCTAGATAAGAGCCCTTTGCTTCAATGTGTCTGCTGGTCAGGTCTTCACCAGGATTCTTTCCCCAGTCGCCACGTGGGTGCATTGTTTGGGCCTGTGGCTTGTCATTACCTTCGAGGGAGAAGTTGAAAAGACATGTACAGCTTTTTCTGGATTTGTGTTCATGCCTAGGCCTGTAGGTGAGCTCAGAGAAGATGCATCTAACTCCTTCAACAAAGGCAGCCTATTTGGGCATGCATGTAGACACTGACTCATGGTTTGTCTCTCCTTCAGAGGACATAGTTTGTTGCTATCGAGAGACCTCCAGTGAGTGTCTTTGCCACCTTTGTTTGACAGCCAAGGCTAAGCAGGTGTTAACTGGAGACCTAGTTTTTCTGAAAAGTTGGTTTCTCCCACCTTTGCTGCTTCCAGCTACAGTTGGTCTCATGTTAGAAAGCAGCCTCACTGCCTCCATCCATCAAGATTCCAACCATTGAGCACTGAGTCAGGTACTTGTAATGTTTGTTGGTAGAGGGACTGTTAGAATATGCTGAAGGGGATTCCACTGATGCTAACAGATCCTAGACTCCTGGTGTTTTTTGAGGCCTTAACTGGGAGATAGGGTGCTAACCTGTTGGAGTTGCAGTGTGTGGGATTTGGTTCAGGGAGTCATTTCACGGGCTTATGTGGATGTTCCTTTAGAGGACCTTTTGCTGTTCAAGAATATGACTCATAAGTGGATGTTTCTTTAGAGGACCTTTTGTTGTTCAAGAATATGGCTCATAAGTTTGAGTCCTTTCCCCCCTCCCTGCCTTATAAATATAACTAAGAGTTCTTTGCCATATATAAAGCAGGCAGTTGGTCTTGTCAAAATTCTTTTGCTAGAATTTACCAACATGACGTTTCTCATATACCTTGATGTTAATTTGCAAAGCCATTTATTTTTGGTGGAGTTTCTTATTTCAGATCTCATTGGTTAGTGTGCCTGGGTATGTTCTTCACAGAATGTGGCTATTTATGGTTACTGGTTTTGTATAAAAACATATTGTAAAAAGATCCTGTTTTTGGTTGGTTTGCACAAAACAGTAAACTGCATTCAGTTTCTGTTGTATTGAAATGTTAAGCATATAGACTGTGGCTGCTGCATCACAGCAGACTTACCAGTTAGTTTTCACAACAGATAAGAGGTTTCAAATGCACTATTTAACTGCACTACTGTTTTTGTACCTTGGAAATTTATATCTAGTTAAGTTACTAACATATTCCTGCTATTCTTCATTGACTTCTTTGTTTTCGTTTCCCCCTTCAGGCGAGATCCTTACCCTGGCCGGGTTGGCAAATTCCCTCACGCCAATGCTGAAAGGTGTGTAGAATACAAGAATCTTAGAAAGCCAACGGGCATACCAGAAGAGTATGATATTTATCTGTCTTAGGAATAGTGATTAATATTCATAGTTACCATCATTCATGAAAAGGACAGTGAACAATGGGAGGAAGTGAATAACCTTCTGTCTTTTTTCTTACCATGATAGTGTTTTTTAAGGGAGGTAACAAGCTGTAAAGGTTGATCACTTTGTATTTTACTCTAGGACTTTTCAGGTTTAGCTCCTAAGGCTTTTATGAATGGCTTAATTAATGGTATTTTATGGCATGTTCAGTATCACTGGAGTGTTTTTTCTCGTCTGCTATTAGTTTTTCACAAGAGACATTTCTTATTAATTTTTTAATTACTCCCACAGGCTTTAATATTACTGACATTGTCTTGTAATATCCTGCTATCTTTACTTGTAATAATCATATTTGCTTTTCATTCTCATAAGGTTAATGTGAAATGTTGAAAGCACGCCATTGGCAGTTCCTAGTTTTTCTAAATCTGTCCTGTATTGAGTGCCCTTTAAAGTTCTACTTACAGCATAAGTAAGGAACTCCTCCTTACTTTGGTTACAGGTTTTGCAGCTTTCCTCATTAAATTTTATATTGTATACATTTTGAGGATTTTAAAACATTATTCTACAGAACCAAAGAACAACATGTAATGAACTTGGATTGGCAGTCACATTAATTGTATTCCATAGTTTGAAAACAGATATTGCAAATACATTGTTTATATTTTAGTTGATTTGCATAACTATACTTTTATAGCAGTGCACTGTCTAATGAGTTGGCTTCAGTTCTTGTAACCAAAGGAGTTGCTCAGTTTTTAAGTCTGTCGTAGAGCCTTATTTTTTTCTTAAGGAAAGTGTGAATGTTTTATCAATATTATTGGGGGTTTGACTACTGTTTAGGGAAAATAAAGATAAACATTCAGGTACAGTATTTTATTAATAGAAAAAAATTATAGCAGTTGTATATATATTATGTATATAAATTAGAAGAAAGTTTAAATTATTTTTAAGAAAATAATTGTACTGTAATTGGATTTAACTACATAGTTAAATGTTCATGCCCAGATTAGATTTTACCGTAGGGTACATTGGTTTTATCGAGGTAAAGTTCTACCATGAAAATGGTTTCATGTCCAAGCAAGGGTGAATTATAACATTGGGAATAATGGTGCTTGTCAAAGTTAAAGATTATCACAAGAAAAAATATTGTGTTATTGCTTTTTTCCCATTTATAGGGCTAGATGTGTTCTTTCTACTTTCCTGCACACTTTCTTCTGAATTCCTAACAGATGTAGGGTGTAGTTGTTCATATAGTACTCTGCTGTGCATTTTTCTATATATAGTACAATATATAAATAAATTTAGTAGTTTAACCAGACCACTTGAGCTAAAATTTGTAACTCTCATAGGGCTGGGCTAATAGGCACTGCAAAATGCACACTTTTTTTTTTTTTTTATTTGATAATAAGCTTTAATGGAATTTTACTAATTGTGTGTGAAGTTCTTTGTCTTTTCTGTGATTTTTTGTAATGTTACTGATATTTCATTAATGCAATAACACAACCTCTGAGAAGTAGACTACAGTGAAGCAGTAGAGATGTCTTGGATATTTTGTCTCTTAATCCTGAAAATGTATTTGTAATTGATGAAGAGCCTTTATAATTATAGTTTTGTTAATGGCTAAGCACTTGCACCTGATTTTGTGCCATGTTTGCCATTTGTGTGTCTTCGACTATTCATCCTATGGCAGTAATCAGCTGATAGACAATGACTGATATTGTATTTTCAGATCCCCAAAAGATATTATTTCATCTCTTCAGTATAGTCAGTGTTTTGTGTTAATTTCTGAGCTATGATTCAAGCATTTGAAGTATTTATTGTCAGTGTAGTTCACCAAGGAGTGGGAAACTATATAACACCAGTGTCTTGTCATTAGGTATAATGGAATGTGCATTGGTAGACTAAAGGTGATTATGATATTTTAAACCTTTGAAATAGTCAACTTTTTTATATGAACTAAAGGTTTGATGTATCATAGTAATTTTATGTGTAATTTTACTACCTTCAGAATGCCAGTGAAATACTCTTTTAGTGTCAGGCTTTCTAAATCTTGAATTCTGCACACTTTTGAAATTGTTCAATCCAAAATCTAGCATTGCATATACTTTATGTTGGATTTAGAAGTAAACGTTTGGATTTAGTTCTGTACACATTATAAGGCACTCATTTTAACTGAAAATATTGCTATTAATTCCAGATTTTTCGTCTGATCTGAAACAGCATGCAGTATCTTTTTCTGCAATGGGTTCAGCTGCAGAAAAAGAGAGAGAGAAAGCAGGTAAGACTCTTTTTAAGTTATCTGCTATTGCATTTTACTATATTTGTATATTTAACTTCACTGTTCTTGTCCAACTTTGTAAAAAGTAATTGGAAAAATGTTACAGATTTATTTTCTTGTATTTTGTTTAGACTGAATGTCATCAGCTATGGCTGTATTGTGTACTCATTCTTTGCTTTTTTCTGGTATGCAACATTTTTCTCGTAAATGAACTACTCTGCTCTTTGGAAAGGGTTGGTTCTATTGTGGCATCAAATTGAGTGTTTATTGTAAAAGTTTGATGTAAAAGCCTTCAACTATTCTTGGACATATTTATTTAAATCATCGGTTTGACAATTTTTTTAAAGCAGGTATCTGAATAGTCACATATTTCAGTATCAAACACAGTGGTCCTATTTCATAAAGTGTAAATTTCTCATTCATATGGGCCGCAGAATATTAACTGCCAGTTTCTTGTCAGCTAGAATAAGATGATGTTTACTTTTTAGCCCTTGTTGAAGTCAGAAGTTACTGTACACCTCGATAGTGAAATAAAGTATAAAAAATTCAAAAGTTATTTAGCCTGATGTTCAGGACTTTATGTTTAAACCACACTGATGTAAATAGTATTGCAGTGTAGCAGCCCTGTTGTGTTTTTTTATTTTTATTTTTTAGACCACTCTCACCCTCCCATGTGGTGCAGAATAGGTTAACCCACTTTAGCATGTATGTATCCACTTCTAGATACTTGTGACTGATGTTATATAGTTTTCTCCTGTGGTGTAACTTTTTAACCACTAAAATGAGGGAATTATTTTTGCTCATGGAAAGAAATAGAATTTCCTCTCTCTCTCTCTCTCTCTCTCTCTCTCTCTCTCTCTCTCTCTCTCTCTCTCTCTCTCTCTCTCTCTCTCTCTCTCTCTCTCTCTCTCTCTCTCTCTCTCTCTCTCTCTCTCTCTCTCTCTCTCTCTCTCTCTCTCTCTCTCTTGCATTGATGCACTGATATACAGGACAGATGGCATTGAATCTCCTCTTCTCTCTCTCTCTCTCTCTCTCTCTCTCTCTCTCTCTCTCTCTCTCTCTCTCTCTCTCTCTCTCTCTCTCTCTCTCTCTCTCGTATGGTTGATATGTCACTGATGATGGTAGGATGAGTGGAGATCAGAACAGGTGATGTAGTAGCTCTCCTCTTATTCTTTGTCTGATTCTTGCTACGGGAGCGAAAGTTGGAATTAATAAAATTTTTTATTATTATTATTCAAAAGATGAACCCTATTCTTAATGAACAAGCCTGAAGGGCCTGAATAAGCCATCTCTCCTTTATGGGAGTGAAGTGTGGATGGTAAATGTAAATGGCGAATAACTGAAAGTAGTTGAGAGTGGTTACTTGTTCAGTGTATATGCAGAGTAACAAGTGTTGATTGGTTTGCCCACACGAAGATAATGAAGGGTATGGTAAAAGTATTCCCGCTGAGAAAATCAGATAAGTCCCAGAAATCTCAGATTTCAGACAAGGATGTAGGGGCTGTATAAAAAACCTTTTTACTAGGTTTTTATTTCCTTTTGATAGTTCTTTAACTTTTTTTTATTGAAACTTTTATCCACAGTGTCTGTAGGATTTTTATTTAGTTCTTAGTATATATTTTCATCAGTCAAAAAATTTTATTTAAAATTGAGTAAAAAAATTTTATTTAAAATTATTAGTGCATCAGATTTGTCAGTTTGGAATGCCTAATATGTAGAAGTAATAATAGTTTTAGATATAGTATGTACAGAAAACCTACCAATATTTCTGACTGTTTATGTTTTTATTCTGGCCAAAGCAATTAAATAAAGAAATATGTTTTCACATCCATGTTTTTAAGAGCATTATATATATTGTAGATGAAATAGATTAATTAGGAATACAGACAAGAAATGAAAATATTCTGATTCTGCATTAGGCAATTCATTAAGTGGCAAAAGGACATTTTATGATAACAGCAGAGAAACTTCAACACACAAATCCTGCTTGTACTTGCACTAGCATGTACAGTAGTAATGATTTCAGAGACATTCCTTGTCTCCTTGAAAACTTTGGTGTCAATGTAGCATTTGAGAACAACAGTGGAATGAAGCAAGCTCTCGTAAAGAACTGGCTGTACTGAAGGATGTGCACATCAAATCCCATGTAAGTCATGTGACAACTTTTATGTTGGTCAGACTGGAAAATCATTGAAAAAGAAAATAGATCAGTGTAAAAATGTGTAAGATATATACGGGAGAACAGTGCAACATTCATTCATGTTAGTGACATCAGTCATGCCAGCATCTGGACACTAGTCAAAAAGATAGTTTATCGCAATAATATACTAGAAAGAAATATTATTGAATCCATTTTTATAAAAGAGAGCTTTTGCAAGAATATATTAGTCAGAGAACATATAAACCCAATCTTTTTATTTCAAAAGAAATATGTAAAATATATAGATTTTTATAGAAGTTGGTGTACTGGGCCTAGACCAAAGATTGGCCTCACCTGCACAGGTAAACAAGATATGTAAATCGAATACACGCACAGACTTAAATACAAATGAGTTTACTACTCTTCCCTCCCTTTTCCACTTATCAGGTGAGAATAATTTTTACAGCTGTCTGTATGTTCATTTGCACTGTCCCTTTAGCGTACGTATTATAAATTTCTACTTCTATGTCTCTGCCCTTTTGAAGATGTCTTATACTAAAGATGAAACATCAGTAGATATACGTGATGTGTTCAAATATAAACATTGATGCTGAAGAGGAGGTCATATGTATATGAACTGTCTGTAAAAATCTTGTAAAATCCTGGAACTTGAGATTTTATTCATTTTAGTTACTTAATTTTTTTTAGTTTTGATTCTTTACCTTAAAGGGCATTATAGTTGCTTGCTTTAGGTGCTCGTCAATGTCCTAATTTGTACAGATTTGTTGACCTACAGCAGGGTTGACGTATGAAAATGCTGAATTTTAATGTTGCTGTAGCTGAGATTCAAATCATGGGACCATGTTGAGAGTATATATTATATTTTAAATTCTAATTAAAAATTTGTTTGTTTCACTGCACTTATGCAATTTTTTTTTTTTTCACTTTCATTCAGTTTTCTGTATCCTGAACCTACGCATTCATTGTTTGCAACACCTTGCTTTGAGTCTTGAGAGCATAAAGTGACATATTTGAAATCTGCTTCTGTGAATTTTCCCATTTTAAAGCATCCATTTTGTTTGATCATCTGAAATTTGACCATTTATTTTTTTTTATCTCTTAAATGACTGATTTGCATGCTGTCCTAAATTCATCGGGCCATTTGTGAAAACCTTGTTGCAGAGCTTCTTCGCTTGCGATTGTCTCAAGTTGAAGCAGAGCTGAAAGAAAAAACAGAGAGGTACAATAGGGAACTCTCCGGTCTCACAAATGAGAATGCGGCACTTAAAGGAAAAGTTGAGACTAATGGTTAGTTTTTCGTTGTGCAAGTATTGAGATAACAGTATGTTGGGGAAAAGTTTCTTTGGTCTTTTGTTTTTGGGAACTCTTTTGGCTCGGTTGCTTACTAACAATTAGGTACAGTAATGTCTGAAACACAGCTCTCTGATTTTGTGTTATCAGTTCTCATTGTCTTTACAAGTACTTGAAAGGATGGTGAGAAATGCAGTAAGGGGTGGAATTGAACAGAGGACATTTGAAAGCGAAATTATATTCAACATCATTTCTTAAAGTTTATATTTTTTCTCCTATCCTTCATTTACTGCTTTTCTTTTGTTCTTTCATGGTCTGTACATATATATTTTGTATAATCTCTTTTCGTGATCGTCTAAGTCTGTTTACCCTGCTAGTTTCTGTTATTACAAGTTAAATGTTGTTTGCAATTTTCATCGTAATAGAGGAGGATTATTCTGAAGTGTTTAACAAGACCTCTGAGTTATGTAGACACTCAGGAACTCGCCTGAAGGATTTGTTCATCTCTGAAATCTGAAAATTGTAGTAAGACAAAGGTCAATAAGTGGGAATAGACTAAATTGAATGAGTGAATAACACAGGCAGAAAGTAAGGAGCTTCTAACCAAAAATATGGTACAAAAACCTGGAGTATGGTTTCCAGTATGCCACAAAAGACATACAGTAAGACTCTTCTCCCAACAGAGAATTATACTTTATACCTCTTTGTTTTGAGGAGGTTAAAAAAGTGAAGGTAAAGGCTATAGAAAAAAAGGTGGTCATTTCAATAGCTCTTATTGTTTTCGTATTAGGACGATTTTATTGTCAATGAAGAACTATGGCAAAATCATTTTACAATGATGACATGTCATACTACTAGAAATGTTGATACTAGTTAAGTTACAACCAGCAGTTACTCAGTATGAATGGTACAGATGGCTGTATGCAGTCGTGGCTGTGATGCCTTTATTTCCTCTTCTTCAGTACAGGATGATTGCCTAATATATGCAGCATTTAACTTTCTTAAATTCACTTTTATATATAATAAATTCTGGTTATAAGGAAAAAAAAGAAATCTGTCATAAAGATGAATCACCAATTATGGTGAACATGTGTCCAAGAGATTGGTTCCCTTGCTCCATCTCTTCAAAAAGAGTGGCCCAATTATGAGGTCTTTTTCTAAGTGAAAAACAAATATTTACCTTAGATACAATATTTCCATGTTCTTCAAGGTCCGTGGACATTTCAGTGCTCCATGTATGGTAATGATTTGTGTTGGCCTTATTGCTTGTGTTCAGTGTTCCTTTAACAGAGGACCATAAGTTGTCAATAAGTAAATCATTATTGTCATGATTTTCATTGAACTGGTGACAGAAATTCAGCTGTATGTATTTGTTTGTGTGTGTTGTGTGGTAATCCCTTTAGATTATGTAACACCTTGTTATTGTGACTCATATTCGTCTTCTGTCTGTTTTTTTTTTTGTCAGTTTGTTTGTACACAAGTCTGAATTTAGCCATAACTTTTGAACAACAGGAGAGACTTCGTATTTTGGATGCATCCCTCCCTTGTGAAGCCCTTTCAGATGACACCATAGTCTGTATACTGTACTAACAATAGCTCCCACACTTACGTTGTCATCACAGCTTCTTATGTGGTTGAAGGGATTTCAGTAAAATTTGCAGACAAGTAGCTTGTCATGCATAGGTGTGGATGAAGAGTGAGTGTCTACTTGTCTCTCCATGTCTATTTGTCATTGTGCATGTCACTACAACTCCTACATGCTTAAAGGGGTTTCAGTCAGAGATGGTACAGAAATAGCACCTTCATGCATGCCCTTAAGGTAGGTCAACCATATGGTAGCCTGATTTCATAAACTGTGTTGTGTAATGTAGAGAGTACTACAGATTCTTAGTAGCCAACCTTACTTTCTGCCTTTCACTCCATTGTTTCCATTTTGGTCTCCCACCAGGCTGTACGACTTCTCTTTAAACTAACATTGGCCAGTTTTCTCATCGTAAAGAGCGGGTTCATCCTTTGGGTAACCCCCAGAGTGTAGAGATGTGACTCGTGTATCTTGTTAAACTACTTCGTACTAGTACGCGTTGTAAGTAACAAAATATTGCAGGTTAAGTATTCCTTTATTAAGGAATTGTGATTGAAAGGATATTTTATGTTGAAAAGCAATTTTGCAACTACTGTAGCAAGTCCTTGACTGGGTGTCAGTCACATTTTTTTTTTATAGATCTAAACCTGAGTTGTTGGATGTACAGTATTTTTTGGCTTGGAAACAAATAAAAATAGGAAAGAAGAGTAAATAAAAAGCATAACCTGTATACCTGGCTTTACATAGTGAAAGAGGGCTGTTCCTTTAGTGAAACTATTTGATTATTATTCAGAAGATAAACCCCTGTTAATATGGAACAAGCCTACAGGGGGCCATTGACTTGAAATTCAAGTGTTCAAAGAATATGCAATTCATTATGAGTCCTCTAGATATTTAAGCCCCTTTTGGCATTTCTCATTGTGCTAAGATGTAAATATTGAGTTTTTAAATGAAGAAGGCTGTGTGTGTGGGCTTTTGTACTGTACATGCTTTTTAAATCCACTTACACAGGTATTGTATATACACAGATATTGTAGTATACCTGTGCTTCGGTTGTAGTGCCACCTGAGACTGGAAATTAGTAAACCTTGCATTGTGTTTTGCTCTGTTTCGTATATTTAATTTTATAAGGTTTTATATCTAATGTGTTGTTTTAACCAAATGGTAAAGGTTAGAAAGGATGATTTTGTAACGGAAACAGATGATTGGTCAAGCTCCCTCATTCTTCATAGCTGTTTTTAGAGATGTAGGTGATAAAAGTTCAGAAGAAGTAGATGTAGTGATCACTTGTATGGGATGAAAAAACTTGGAAGTTATACATACTCAATGAATTGTTTTCCCCTTCATCTGTACATTGATGGATAGAAATTAGTGGAAAAAAATGGATTTTTTTCCCATTGTAGATTTGTTTTCACAGACTTTGGTTATTGCTTCTAAGTGCAGTTTTCTGCATTTATTGTTGAAGTAAAGAGGGCTATTGTTCCAATAGTTTTGTTTATTATTGCACACTGTATAATACTACTGTGAGTCGTGAGGTAGAACCTTTGAAAGTTTAATGGTTAGAGTTTTAGGGTATGTCGTACTGCAGTGGTAAAGCGTGCACTTTCAACTTACTTTAATTGATGCTCTGTGTAAGCATGAATCAAGTGTTGCTTATCCATGTCATATCTGGTATTTTCTGCAGTAATATACGGTTAATAACCTCTGGAGATATTGCTGATAACAAATGATATCATGCAGATATTCCTGAGATTCTGATGACGTCTTGGAAAAATAGAAAATAGAAGTTAACCAGGAGATATTTTGACAGGGTTAATATTGGGATAATGCCAGGAGAAGGATGAGGATTGTTTAACTCTTCCCCTATGCAAGCAGGTTTATCTCAGCTATGAACAACTGTTGAAGTATCAGTCTTGGCCCCCTGACTCATAAGGACTTTTCTGGGCCTTAAAGACATTCACGGATACTCATGGGTGTTTGCAGCTTGCGCACGTACACGATTGATGGGGTAGTCAAGAAAAGACTTACTTTTTGTGAGACAAAATTGTTTCATACAAACTCGTCTAATATAAGGAGTGTTCCCTCTTCCACCATGAATCTTGCAGACTTTTTCCCAGTTTATATGAAAAGTGAGGAGGGTTATTAATGGTATTGGAGCATCCAGTTGCTACTTACACCGTCAAGCAACCACATTCCTTATGTCTGTTAGACAAAAGGCTATTGAGTTTGTGTATATCACATTGAAGGTGGATACTTAACCCGTTGAATTTATTAGAAAAACTAGTATTTTGTACAATTCAGTATTTCATGACGAGTATTTCAGTATAAGGTGTATGTATTTTTTATAGTCGTTTCTGTAGGTGGGAGATTGATGTGCTTCATTTAGCAACTGTATAATATTAACATGCCCACGTACAGATCTATTGTCCCAGCACTCATTTATTTCCAAGACAGCCTTAATGTTAATGTTTCCCTTTATAAGAGTGAGTTGTAATACTTTACCCAAACATTATTCCTTCACTGCATCTGTTGCGCCTAGTTTGCATAACCCAAGTTTTCTTTCTTTCTGTGCGTTCTCTAGTGTCGACATGACTCGGTGGAATGCTGTTGCCTTACTCAATAAGTAATAGGTTGCTTTGATAAAAGAACTATGATTTAACTTGTGTTTTCGGTTTCCGAGTCATTTATTTTGCTTTTAGTGTAGTAAACCCATTAAGAGCTAGATGCCTTTTAACAAAGTTGTAAATTTTAACATTTGGAGTAGTTTTTTAATAACCAAAAGCATGCAAGTTGGCACAAATTACAATCTGTAGTTTTATTGTTTCACTTTGCAGAGGTTTATGTACTCAAATTAACTGGTCTTGATAAGTTTAAGTAGTAGTTGATCCTGGAAGAAAATTTTCTAAATTCTTTGTTAGCCTGAGTGAAAAATTGTGTTGCTCTGTAGTTAGTTTTACTCATGATTCTTCTTAGTAACTTTCTGTTGAAATTCAATACATGACAATAAGGGTTGGTTGCTTTCATTAGATTATTCTTGTGCTCGTCTAATGGTAAAGTTTTTAAACGTTGTCAAGTCTTGTAGAATTGTTGTGTAGTATAAGTTATATAGGGATTCAGCTTTGTTGACTTTCATTTCTCAGGAGAGAACTTTGTATTAACACAGCTTATTGTCTTAAGCTGCTGCTGTAAATGAACTTCAGGAACGGAAAGCAGTTCTTGAACGTGAAATTTCGAGTTTGCTGAAAGAAAATGGTGGCCTTAAAGCATCACTCAGTAAAGAGGGTCAGTATATAGATTAACGGCTTATTAACATCATGCTGCTTGCATGCCACTTGTTAACACCGTTGCTACGAAGTGCTGAGATTTTGTTACATAGGTATTATGACGTTATATAAACACAGTAACCTATTTTATGTTGAGGCAGATTGCATCCTTTTTTAAAAGTTTTATTTTATGTTAGAATTTTTACCAATTTTTCCCACATAAAGTATCGCATCTTAGTAACCAGACCTTACCAGTATTTGAAAAGCAGAGCATCTCGAGCTTTGGATATTCCATACGGTGAGGACCAAACCAAGTGCCGTTAGAAAACATGCCATCATCATGATGTCATCAGCACATTTCTTCAAGTCTTAGAGTCTGATGACTTTCTTGTTATTTTCACATCTCTTTCATCTCTTTATTTTATTTCTTTGCATGGTCTTAGTGTTTTAGTAATTTATTTTCGAAAGCCATGCATCATTTAGTATCTACAATGATTTTGGATTTATTTAAGCTGTGTAATTGTCAGGAAGTCATGTATTTGTTTTATCACCTGGTTTCCACTGTTTTGAGAAAGATTGCCCTTAAAGGTATCCCGTTTTCCTCTTTTTATTGTTTAACTTTTTGCCTGTTTATACATATTATGTTTAGCATCTGCATATATTATGTTTAGCATCTGCATTTGTACCAGGCTACATTTGCTATTCTGCACTTCCTTGCTCTGTAGATTTTCATATGGTCAATCATTGAGATTTGTATAGTACAGTAAGCTAATTGGGGTGATAGTTTGTACCTCATATAAACACATGGATTTGATGTTCAGATCTTCATACGGTCACTAAGTGAGGATTAACACTTCTTAAAAGCATGTTTTATTGATTATGCAGTTGGCTTCTACCATTTTCATATGGTAGGCCATGAACTGCCAATTTTCTTTGGAGGAGTTTATCCTCCTTAGCAATCTCCAGTTGTTATAGAAGCAACACTCAAAAGCAAGGAATTATATATGGTAATTATGATGTGTTTTACTGATTTTAGTATTCTTTCTTTTTAGTTATAAGCTTTTTATATTTTTTTCTTTTATAAGACATGAAACATTAAACATAGAAGCTATTTGCTTTAGTAAAACTCGTGAATGACAGAGTTGAGCTGTAACCTAGAAAAATAAGATTGCACATTGTATGGCAAGTAGTTAATCTCTTTTGTTTGCTAACATAATCTGGTGCCTCTTTGTACTTGAGGTCTTCAGTAACATGAAAACAAAACCTGTGGATCTTCTTATCAATAAATTAAAAGATGATAACCATCTTGTAAACTCTTGGAGATATTCCAGACACATGAAATGTTTACTGTATATACATCTTACTTATCATTCTTGTTATATTGTAAGTTAAGGATGCATTTAATTGTTAAGGACATAGTCATTAGTTTATCAGAGTTTAGTCATATTTGATGAACTTCAAGAATTGGTGTCAATCACAGGCTGTACTGATAAAATGGTCATCAACAAGATTAGAGATCACTGCAAGTTATAAAAGATTTCATGAACGGCACTTTTGGGTCCTGTTTGCATCTTGGTGAAGTTCATCATGAGCTGTTGAGTGATGCATTTCTCAGCAACGTAATAACTGTAAAGATGGCATTAGTGGTGCCCCTTACTTCTGCATGTGGAATGACTGAACTTTCTGTAGTGCGTGAACAGCCCTCTCCAGGTGTGGAGTTTGACCTTACTCAACCTCTTGGCCTCAGACTTCAGTCAAAAGATTTATGACTCATAGAAGTGTAGTTGTGTATTGACATGTTTCACCATTCCTACATTAACAACTTTTATGTTAACTTTGAGAAAATGGTGCCCTCATTAAAAGCTGTTTGAAAAAGACAGCGCATTTGCCCAAATGCTCTTGTCTTTCTGTCATGACATTTACTGTATTCATGAAAGGCCCATTCTTCATTGATGCAGTCTTTTAATGTACATAATTCATGTATAGAATATGCAGCTCAGTTCATTATTATTGCTAGTTGAAGCATATACAGTATGTAACCATATTGATTGTTTTGAATTTGCTTAAAACCTGTATTGTCAGGTTTAGTTGGTAAAAATTTACTTGAATTCGTGCTGGTTTATATATATTAAATATAGTGCAGTACATAAGTATTCATTTACATATGGTTCTCTCTCTCTCTCTCTCTCTCTCTCTCTCTCTCTCTCTCTCTCTCTCTCTCTACACAGCATGCATGCTGTGTGAATTAGAGCTTAATACATCTGCTATTGGTATATAGAATGTTTCATAATCTTTGTCTCTTTGGCTACAGTTGTATTGATTTGCCATCCATTTTTCTTCCAGAGCACCACAGAATTTGATCCTATATTTGTTGATTGTGAAATGTTTGCCTCTGTTACTGGTAACGCAAAATAACAGTCACATCCTTTTCTCCTCAGAAAATATCCGAGAAAAGTACGAAGGATTGCAGGAGGAGCTGATGCAGGTGCAGCTTAAATATCAAAAGGAAGTGGAGAGGCTGGAGAAGGAAAACAAAGAGCTGCGTAAATCACTAATGCTCAAGGCTGGTGACACTATAGGTCAAAGGAAAATAAAAAAGTCCCTTATAGACATGTACAGCGAAGTTCTGGATGAACTCTGTGATTATGACAGCAGTTACGACACTCAGGACCACTTGCCAAGGGTGGTGGTTGTTGGGGATCAAAGTTCAGGGAAGACTTCAGTGTTGGAGATGGTAGCACAGGTAACTTGTTGTCATTTATTGTATGATCGTTTCACACACTTCATTGGAATGTAAATGATAGGTGATATATTCAAGTACTTTTATCACATCACCATGACTTTTTTATATTTATAAACATTAAGCTACAAATCTTGTTTAATATCCAAATCATTCTGCCTTGGGAATAATAAAGAAGGGGAATTATAATGGGTAAGTGGTAGTCACTTGATGGATTCCAGCCACCTACAGCATCTACCCAAGACTTCAGTGACAAGTTCCCTTACCACTGGACTGTCAGTGGTAAGACAACTTGTCACTGAAGACAGAAGTAGTAGTAGTTGGCGATTTAAATCGACTGGGTGACTACCACTTATCAGTTATAATTCCCATTTGGTTTTATTTCCAAGGTACAGCAAATTGGATATTAAACAACATTTACAGCTTAATGTTTGTGATTACTCTTATATGTGAAGTATTGTTTTGAAAGATTTTATTATTTAATTCATGAAAATTCATGCTGAATTTGCATTATTATGTGATTGTTTAGTGTCATTCATGTACGTCAAAACTTTTCAGGCCAGGATCTTTCCTCGTGGTGCTGGAGAGATGATGACTAGGGCTCCTGTAATGGTCACATTAAGTGAGGGTCCATATCACATTGCATCATTCAAAGATTCAACTAGAGAATTTGATCTTACTAAAGAGTCAGAGTTAGCAGAATTGAGAAAGGAGGTGAGTTGTGTATTTGAATTTGTTATTCGAACAGAGTGAAGTTATGGACTGTATATTTTTACTATATTGTGGTTAAAAGAACTGATGTTTAGTCTATGTTTTATAAATAAATATTTTTCAGAATAAATTTCTTATGTGATGCAAAACTGACAACTTAATGAGACATTGACAAAACCTTTCCATTTTTGCCCTTGTGAGAGCTTATCAGTCTTAGCATTAAAATAAGGATTATTCTTTTGAACCCAGTCACTGATTTATCACATTGTTTCTTAAACTATACTTTTATTAATAGGCTTTTATTAGTGTATCAGTTGGTGGGAATTTACAACTTTTTCTCTGGTGTATGTACAGTATATACAGTAAAGTCCCAGTTATCCAATGTTTAGCTATCAGGAAGCTGTCATATTGGAGATTTTGATAAAGTGTATGCAGATCCCTTGGAAGAACTGACAGTGAATACAAATGTTTATTCCAGGTTGAGTTGAGAATGAGGAACAGTGTACGATCAGGAAGAACAGTTAGTCATGAGGTCATATCCATGAGTGTCAAAGGACCTGGTCTTCAAAGAATGGTTCTGGTTGACTTGCCTGGGATTATAAGTGTATGTGACTCATAAATTATTCAAGAATTTTAGATGTATTATTGCAGTGACATACTTTGTTGACATTATTCACTTATCCAGATTATGACAATGTCTAACAGTCACCTTAAATATAAGGTTTTTGAAATGAAATCTACAGTTGTACATAGATTAAGAAAAATAGTACTCTTTTGACAAGTTTGTAACATTACTCTCCAGGATTATTGATGAAAGCAGTAGTGAAGTTCTATAATATTTTGATTTCAGACGGTGACCGCAGACCTTGCAGCTGATACTCGTGATGCTATCCGAGCAATATCACAACAGTACATGTCTAACCCCAACGCAATTATCTTGTGTATCCAAGATGGATCAGTTGATGCTGAACGGTCCAATGTTACAGACCTGGTTAGCCAGATGGATCCTCAGGGGAAGAGAACCATCTTTGTTTTGACAAAGGTGGATCTTGCTGAAGAGAACTTAGCTAATCCTGATAGGGTAAGATCATTCAGAGTACATTATTATTAGTTTTATTTTCATTTGTGTTATTTTATAAGGCTTCACACACTTAAGAATTTTTCATTGAATATATATTGGAATGCATATTTAAGGTTTATTGTACTGTCTTAGTATAGGAATGGATGTGATAATGTTGGTAAAAGTGACACCAATTAAAATTCTGTTCAGAAGAAATAATTTTATAATTTTCTCGATAAAAGTGATGCATATCTCCCAATACTTGTATTACATTTATAGATTAGGAAGATCCTGTCAGGGAAGCTGTTTCCTATGAAGGCCTTAGGATACTTTGCAGTGGTCACTGGTAGAGGGAGCAAAGAAGATTCTATTCAAGAAATAAAGGACTATGAAGAATCCTTTTTCAGAACTTCAAAAATATTCAAGTAAGAACTCGCTTATCAGTCACCGTAATATTAGCATTGTTCTGCTGTAATAAAGCATAACATGGGTACTCTACACTATCATTTAATTTCATTGGTTTATTTTTAGCATAGTTTAAAAAAGCTGTCTTAAAGAACAGCACAGTAACTAAGTAAAATTCCATGCCAGTGTGTACTTTTTGTGTCAGTAGATACTTTTTTAATGTTTAAACCTTTTGGCTATACTAGCCTGATGTTTTGTTCAATAAATTGCTTGGAGGTAATCATGAAATCCAAGTTATTGCTGTAATGATCAATTTCATTGTAATTATAATATGAAATAAGTCTAAAACATTAGCTAAACTTTGTTTAATAATTCATAACATTTTGGAGTTAGCCTATGTCCTTTTTTGCTAGCAACTTCAATAATTTTTTTTTACAAAATCCTGTAAGATTTCTAATTTTTATTTTACAGAGGTGGTGTTATTAATAGTCATCAGTGTACAACGAGGAATTTAAGCTTTGCGGTATCTGAATGCTTCTGGAAGATGGTACGAGACACTGTGGAGCAACAAGCAGATGCTTTTAAGGCAACACGCTTCAATCTGGAAACAGAGTGGAAGAATAATTTTCCAAGGTAATGCTTCTAATGGTTTCATTGGTTTTATAGTGTGTTGTACATGTGATGGTGAAAGGGGCACAGGTGATAATGATGCTTTCATGATGAAATGTTCGTTAGTGTCATCTACATTCTTGGTGTGCCGCACATTGTTTGCATTTTGGAACTTTATGGATTTTTTTATATCTTGAATACTGGTGTTATTTACTTGTTCATCATGGAAGCACACACTTTTACAGCTTGTTACTAAAAAGGGTGACAACTGTAACCTTTCATAACAGTCCTATTGTTCAAAACTAGTCAATTATCACCTTCTAAGATGTTTGACATACCACAGCTATTGCTTAAAGTATCATTGATTTATCCTTATTATCATTAAATTAGGGTTTTAAGTTTTCTCTTTATGGTGTTAGATGTGTTATCTCCACTCTATCCTTTCTTGTGCACTTTTTGCCTTGTCTTTTACCCTTTCCATTTTTGGGCTATTCTGCTGGTCTTCATCCTGCTACTTTCTTATCTTCTGTCAACACTGGTAATCAGCAGTCTTCATATTTCATGGTTTGACGTCTTCTGCTTCTGAGTTTGAAATTTTCTTTTTGCTCTGATTTTCTTATTCATATATCGTCATCTTTTGAGAGGGAGGTCTGTTGCATCTGTTGGACCGAAGCCCCTAGTATATCCTTATTCTGTTTAGTTTTTCTCTATTGTAATGTGGGCTGTACCTAATAAGAGTTGTACTTTTTATCTACTGTACATTGAAACAAATAGAATCTGAAAACAGAGTTAGCATAAATTTACATAATATATAGCAAATTCATGCATTATTTATCTGAAAGTTATTGTATTCTGTTTCAGAACTAGGGAGCTAGACCGTGATGAGCTGTTTGAGAAAGCACGTGGAGAAATTCTAGATGAAGTTGTGAATCTCTCCCAGGTGTCCCCTAAACAGTGGGAAGATGCTCTGTCAAAAAAACTGTGGGAAAAAATGGCCACGCATATATTTGAAAACATTTACCTTCCAGCAGCGCAAACTGAAAACTCAGGTAAAGCACTGAATAATATTTACTCACTGAAGAGTGGATAAACTTTAGAATACATTAAAGAAAATTCATAAGATGCCTTGTGTTATGTAGTAAGCAGATTGGATATTTTAATAAGCAACAGAATATCATTACTTTTTCAGTAGGAAAGTCTTTTTAAGTGGTAGTTTTTGAGAAATTTAGTCATTAATTTTGTTTTAACACATACAACTTACCTGTTAGTTACATATAGCTTTAGTCTTTGACGTCACGGCAAAATTTCAAAACGCGCGGCAGCGCCAGTCCGAAATATCGGGTGATCGCCTTACCTGCCCTCTGTCGGGGTACTAGAACTATTCCAACATGCTTCAGAATAATTTTTGCCCGTCACGCCGGCGACATTGTTGTCGGTACTTGAGCGAAATTTCATTGTATCTGCCTACATCGAGCTGTTTTCACTTGGTGAAGTACTCTCTTGTTGGTTTGCGGTTTGCCAGTTATTTGTCACCTATTTAGTCAGGTTTTCTGATAATTATGTCAGATTCTGGGTCTTATACCTTTAGGTATGCAGCAAAGGCTGTAAGACGAGGTTGGTCAAGGCTTAGTCTTGATCCTCATTCAATTTGTGTGGCTTGTAGAGGTCAGGAATGTTCATATGAGAGAAGTGTGATGAATGTGTCAGTATGACTGAAAAAGATTGGAAGGCTCTATCTAAGTATGTAAAGAAGCTTGAGAAAGATAGAGCCAGGAAAGCTTTAGCTAAGTTCTTCTCTCTCTCCAGAAACCGGAATCTCCCTTAGCTATGCAGGAAACTTCTATTAATATCCCGTGGCTACTAATATTCCTATTCCTGACTCTGATATCCCTGAACCCGTTATCGTGTCTGAGTATCAAGTCCAGATGGACGCCAGATTTAACCTTATTGTGGGCGCCATGGAGGATATTGGCGTTAACGCGGAAATCCTTCATGAGCGTATGGATTCTTTCCAAAATATTGTGAATAATTTAAGTGCAGTGCAAAGTGTTAGTGTGGTGGAAGAGGTGGTTGCTCGGCCTACTCGTTCTCCTAGACCTAAGCCTCTGTCAAGCCCCTGCTCCTGGGAGAAGACATGCTGAAAGTCCAAGGGAGGCGAGTGGGGTCTGCTCACCAGCAGTCGCCTCTAACAGTCCTGTTGTTTCAGGCTGTTTCAGAGCGCCTGCTGGAAAGGCGACTCCAAGGAAGTGTCTTTCTTCAAGCTCCAGTGATTAAGCCTGCAGAGGCTGGAGATTTCCTGACGAGTCTAGACCATTGAAGAGGTCCAGGAATCTTTCGCCTTCAGCGGTTCAGAAGAAGAAGCCATTTCGCTTATCTCAGCCTTCCTGTAGTTTTTTGGGAGAGTCCGGAGAGATTTTCGTCGTCTGAAGAATCTTCTCCCAGGCGCAAGGCTCATGTCAAGAGGTATAAGACTTCCCATTCGGTGTTGCCCAGCGTTCCCGGTGTTTCTCCTTTGGTTTCACGTAAACCTTTATTGTGCTTCTGCGCCTCTTTCCTCATCACGATCCTGGCTCTACTGATCATCGCCTCAGTTGATCCTCGTCTACTCATGACTTTCGGTGCGATGCACAAGAAAATTGGAAGCATTCTTGGCGGGCTCGAAGGCCTGGTTCTTCCAGCAAAGCCTTCTGAAGTGTATTTGATGCCTCCTCCTTCGTCTCGAGCTCGAGCGCCCAGTGCGAAAGCTCCTCCTCGATCTGTGTCTTGATCCTCCTTGGTTCAGGCTCAGGATCAGGCTCTTACGCCTAGTCAGGCTCAGGCGCCCCTCAAGATTTAGCGCCTCTCCAGGCTCAAGCGCCTCAGGTAGCGCCTGGTGAGGCGCCATCCCAGGCTCCTTTGTGGCGCCAGTTCAGGCTCCTCTTGTGGCGCAGGCTCCTCTTGTGGCGCCAGTTCAGGCTCCTCTACTCAGGCGGCCTCCTCAAGCTCTTATTCAGGCTCAGGCTCCTCGTCAAGCTCTTATTCAGGCCCCACTCTTCCTTCACAGGATGTGTGTGTGCAAGCGGAAAGGTTTTCTCCTATTTAATCTGAGGAAGAAGTTGTGGAAGAGTTTCCTGTAGACGAACAGACTCCTCTCGCGGATTACAAAAGCTTCTTGCTTTATTGATAATTTTCCTGAGGATTTTGCACCTCGGCCCCAGCTTCCCCTCTCTCAGTACGCAAGAGACTCAAACCTCCTACCTCTTCCTTTATGAAGTTAGTGCTTTCTATTTCAGCTAAGAAGGCATTAAAGAAAATGAACTCTGGTTGGAAGACAAGCGTGATCAGGGGAAAACCACTTTCTGCTTCCCTCCTTCCAAGCTTTCTACTAAGACATATTTCTTTCCACACTGGGGAAGTTTTTCTCTGGGAGCTTCTGCCTCCTCTCAGGGAGACTTCTCAGTCGTTGATTCTACCCGTCGTTCTCCGATGAACTCGGCTCGATTTTCTTCTCTCCTTCAGAGTTGGACCACCTTTGAAGAACGTTTTCCGAGTTTTGGAAGTCATCAGTTTTATGGACTGACTATTGGCGCTTGGGTAGGGAAGGTAAAGTCTTTTGGTCTTTCCGAAGCGCATTTCGATGATTTCTCTGTTATGTCCTGCTTAGATAAAGGGATTCGTGACGGTGCGCCTGAGTTAGCCTCATCTTCACGTTAGAGTTCTTAGAAGCGACAACTTTGGTGCTCTTTTTGTCGCTCGTGGAGTTTCTAGGACTCAAAGATCGGCTCTTCTTTTCGCACCTCTGGATAAGAAGTACCTTTTCCTCAAGAACTTGTGGCATGTCGAAAATCCACTTACCAGAAGTCCACACAGGACCTTTTGGCGCAATCCTCTCGTGAACCAAAGCTCTCAACCTTCTCTGCCAGCGCAAACTCGTCCTCTAGTTAATCAAAATAGGCCCTTTCGTGGCAGGCCCTCACCCGCATACAGGATCTAGTTTCCAGGCAAAGCAAGATTTGTCTCCAGGGCTATCAAACCTCAATTAAAAAAGTGATCTGCATGTCCTCCATGCACTAGTAGGAGCCAGACTTCAGCAGTTCTGGCAAATTTGGGAGGAGATCGGAGCGGACCAGTGACCACGTCCGTGCTAAAGGAAGGATATTCTATCCCTTCCTCAAGAGGGCCCTCTTGCAACAGAACCTTTAGCTTTGACAGCATATTCCAGCAACTAGAGAAATGCTCGGTTCTGAGTGCTGGAAGTAGACTCATGCTTTTAAAAGGAGCGATAGAGATCGTGGAAGAAGTCAACTCTCCAGGCTTTTACAACCGTCTTTTTCTTGTTCCAAAGGCCTCAGGCGGGTGGAGACCAGTCCTGGACGTGAGTTCTCTCAACCTTTCGTGGAGAAACCAGTTTCTCGATGGAGACGATGCAAATCCGCCCTCAATTCTCTTCGTCCGGGGGATTGATGGTCTCAATAGATCTGCAGGACGCTTACTTTCACATTCGATCCATCCGCGTCCAGGAAGTTTCTTCGCTTCCGTTTTCCAGGAGAAGACTTATCAGTTCAGGACTCTGTGCTTTGGTCTGTCCACAGCCCCCTCAAGTATTCACAAGAGTTATGTCCACTGTTGCCAAAGCTCTTCATCTCAGAGAATAAAGATCTCTATCTAGACGATTGGCTCCCTTCGTTCCCAGTCTCAGTCTCAGTGCTTGGAGGATTTGAAAGTAACTCTCGACTTGACTCAGAAGCTAGGACTTCTAATCGAATTGGAAGAAGTCTCACCTATCTCCCTCACAATCCAGGATCTATTTAGGAGTGAGACTGGAAACAGTTCCTTTTCTGGCTTTTCCGTCAGATCAAAGAATCTCGGACTGTCTCAAAAGTCCAGAACTTTCTGGATATGGATGCCTGTTTCAAAGGCTTGGATGAGCCTCCCTGGGAACTCTGGCGTCAATAGAAAGTTTGTCTCCTGGGAGACTTCACATGAGCCCCTTCAATTCTACCTCAGGGAGCAATGGGTGGGGAAAACGCT
This sequence comes from Macrobrachium rosenbergii, assembly GCF_040412425.1. Taxonomy (NCBI): domain Eukaryota; kingdom Metazoa; phylum Arthropoda; class Malacostraca; order Decapoda; family Palaemonidae; genus Macrobrachium; species Macrobrachium rosenbergii. Next base: position 37,355,003 of record NC_089757.1, on the reverse strand, counting down.
TCCAGACTCCTTCTCCTTTCCAATCTCGGACTAGAAGTATCAAGAGGATCTAAGGTGGTGGTTAGATCGAAGAAAAATTAGAAGGTCTCTCTTTTCCGTCGAACCGAACCCACGAACTGTTTGCAGACTTCGTCAGAAGTAGGATGGGGAGCGACGTTGGGGGTAAAAGAATTTCAGGTTTGTGGAATGCGACAGAAAAAGAATGGCACATCAACAAGAAGGAGTTGAAAGCAATCCACCTGAGTCTCGTACACTTCCTACCTTTCGTACAGGGACAAACAGTTCTGGTTCATTCAGATAGCACCACAAGCGTTGTCTTATATAAAGAAACAGGGGGCACTCATTCTACCCTCATGGCGGTAGCAAGAGACACTCCTTTTGTGGGCAGAAAAGCACAAGATTCTGCTCCTAACGAGATTATTCAGGAGCCCCTCAACGTGAGAGCGGACTCCTTGAGCAGGAAGCACCAGGTTCTGTCCACAGGTGGATTTTGCACGAAGAAGTGTGCAGTCGCTGTGAGACTTTGGGGTCAACCTCTGGTTCTCTTTTTTTCTCCTTTTTTTTTTTTTCTTTTCTTGCGACCGAACAGGTGAACAGGCTCCCAATCTTCTGCTCTCCTGTCCCGGACCAAACAGCCTTCCAGGCGGACGCAATGCTACTGAATTGGTCAGGTCTGACCTTTACCCGCCTTCCCGCCTGTTCAAGATGTTAGGTGCGGTGTTGAGGGAAATTTCAGCACCACCCAACACCAGGATGACGTTGATAGCCCCCTCTGGCCTTCCAGGATTGGTTCCCAGTTCTCCTGGATCTTGATCGACTTCCCGAGGAGCCTTCAAACAGAGTAGATTTACTCAGACAGCCCCACTTCAGGAGATTTCACGAAAACCTGTCAAGTCTCTGGCAACTGGTTGAGACTATCGAACGCCTTCTCGAAGCAAAGGATTTTCGAAGAAAGCGGCTCAATCCATCGCTAGAGCCAGAAGACCATCTTCGATCAAGGTCTATGAGTCAAGTGGAATATGTTTCGTTCATGGTGCAAAGATCATGACATTTCCTTCCAGAACTCGGTGACGCAGATTGCGATTTTCTTTGTTCCTCGGGAATAAGAACCTTTCATCCACACTTAAAGGTTATCGTAGCATGCTGGCTACTGTTTTTCGTCACAGAGGTTTGGATATCTCTAATAACCAAGATATAACGGACCTTACAATCCTTCGGTACTTAAGAGGTCAGATGCTAAAGTTGTTTCGTGGAATCTTGATGTAGTCCTGAAGTGGCTTATGTCTGAGAAATTTGAACCTGGATTCTGCGCTTTAAGATCTTGACGAGGAAAAACACTCTTTTTAGTTTTGTTAGTTACAGCTAAGAGAATCCAGTGAGATCCGCCTTGGATAAGAGAGTAGGATTCTCTGCTTCAAGCAATTTGTTCTTTCAAACTGTTTTTATGGCAAGAACGAGACCCATTCGCACCACGTGGCCTTCGCTCTTTTTGAGATTCGGAAATCTGTCAGGTTGGTAGGTATGACAGGAGAGTTCTCTGCCCAGTCAGAGTCTTGAAGTCATTATTTATGAGGACTAAAGATATTAGGGGTCCTTCAGATTCTTATGGTGTTCGGTCAGAACCTCTTAGACCAATGTCCAAGAATGCCATGTCCTTTTTATTAGAGATCTGATTTCTGACTCACTCCAATATTTCAGAATGATTTGAAAATGTAAAGTGAAGAAACCAAGTGAGGGGCTATCTCTACTTCTCTCGCTTATAAAAGGAACCTCTCCTTCAAGATATTGTGCAAGTAAACTCTACTGATGTGTAAGTCTGTATTTGCTTTGCATTATCTCACGCAAGTGCAGACAGTGTTTGACGAGTGCAGCAATGTTAGGGCCCTTGTTGTATCTGGCGGCATTGGTAAAGGGGTAAAGGAGGATTCTACCTTTTACTTACTTGTTTTTTGGAGTGTGAAGGTTTTTATGGTTGTCTGTGAGGGTAAGTGTTGGTTAGTTTTACCACAGTTGGTTTTGGTTTTTATGGTTATACTTTTCTCTTTGGTGTTGGGTGACCCCTTTTGTATTCATGATGTTTGTGCTGCTGAGCAGGGGCATACTTGTGAGCATTGTCACGGCCATGTCTAGGTGACTGATACCCAGCTAATGCAAAGACCAGGTCATTATACCCAGCGGTTGCTCTGAGGATAGCAGGGTTACTGAGGCAGTAACTGTGGAATCAGCTACCTTAGCAGGTGAGAACTAAGAAATTTTTCTACATTCAACCCATGTCTTCCAACAACTCTTTTTAGCTGTCATTTTCCCACCTCTAAAGGTGTTACATCAATATATAACTAATATGGTAAGTTGTATGTGTTAAAAATGACATTTTTATTCTAAAATAATGTTTAACACATACTTACCTGTTGTTACATACGAACCACCCACTCCTCCCCACGGGGACAGGTAGGCAAATTATTCTGAAGCATGTTGAATATGTTCCTCAGTACCCGACAGAGGGCAGGTAAGGGCGATCACCCGATATTGACTGGCTGCCGTAACGTTTTGAAAGGCCTGCCGTGACGTCAAAGACTAAAGCTATATGTAACTAACAGGTAAGTATGTGTTAAACATTATTTTAGAATAAAAATGTCATTTTGCTGTTTGTGCAGAGTCAACATCCTTAAATGAAATGTACATATTCTTATTTTTTATTGTCTTGTTTTCATAGCATATTTTATTGGGAATTATAGGTGCCTTGATTTGAACTGTTTGCTCATTACAAACCTCTCAGTTATGTTAAACCCTCATCACAGTGCATGCTGAGTGCTTAATATGGTTGATGTGTTTATGTAGAACAACCTGTTTTGTTTTGTAAAAGCTTAAATTACATTTTCAGCCGTTACAAAGCATTGGAGGCCATGCTAGAGGAAACTTTGAAACGCAGTGTGGAAGTGCGGGAAGAGAAAATAGCTTCGTTGGAGATTCGATTAGGCGAATCAATTAGCAGAAACAAGGAACTACGTAAAGAGTTAATGGAGGTAAGAATACAACAAGTCTTTTGCATTGGCAGTGTTTATAGAACTGAAATGTTATTTTGTTTTCCTGAATGGGTGTTGTAGCCGTTTTTGTCTTTGGTTAATCTAAAGGTGTTATAATTAAAATTTAAAATTTTCAGAATGAAAATAACAACTGTGAGGTTGTTTATCCTAAATACCATGCAAAATTATCTTCATGCAAAGAGTATTATCTTCATTTTTATAAGAAATTAGTTCAGTTGAAGCATTATTACAGTAGCTCTGTGCTAACATTTCTTGTCATTGTCATCACCTTGCCTGCCTTATCTTTAACACTTGGGTATGGTTTTTCTGAGTGTTCTCTTTTGTCACCAAAACCTGTTGCTTCCTACTGGGTAAAGCCATCTCTTCTTTTTTTTTATCTCTTTTCACTTTATTTGCTTTGGGCTTTGTTTCTCACCTTTGGCAGTTTACAATCTCCAAACGCTCTTTTTCGGTGTTTTGTCTTTATCATAGAGTTAGTGATGATTTGGGTTGTTTAAAATTCAGTATTCATATGGTAGCAATTCATTAATGTTTGGAGTAAGCAAAAATTATGTCCACTGAATTGTAAATTCCTGTTAACAGGTTAAAAGTGAGTTCGAGACTTTACAGCAACGATATCATGAAGAAGGAGCAGCTGCAGGTGTTATTGAAGATGTTTCCAAAGAAATGGCCAAACTTCGAGAAGCTCTGCATCGTGGAAATCAGGAGGTTGATGATAAATTATTGTTTTTTTCTCTTCAAACCTCCGTTTTTATCAGTATCTCTCTGTAACTGTTTGAACTGTAACTTAGTATAGTTATATGTTTATATGCTTTATAAAGTTAATGGTAAAGTAATTTTAGTAACCTTTTTCTAAATATGTATGTAATCCTATTAAAAGCGGTAAATTCTGGTAATGGGCCAAGTAACAGATTTATTTCCATCCCTTGCAGAGGGCCAGCCTGGAAAGTGAGATAACAGGAGTTGAAGTCCCAGACTGCCAGTTATCGAGGAAGCAGTTTGCGCTTTACAATCACAAGTGACATCACTTTAACCAGAACACTGTTATGTCTCAGCACAATGCTACTCTTCAGGAGAAAATGCTCGATTGCAGGTTGAGAATACCACATTGCAATCCCAGTCAGCATCTCTGATTGCACAGAATTCAGCTTTGCAATCATCAGCCACACAAAGTGATGCAGAAAAGAAAAAGGTAGGATATTATTTAGCACTTTGTTATTCTTGAGAATGAAAATCCATCCTTTAGTTTCTTGATGTTACAGTTATAAACCTTATGTTGATTTATGCAGGTTCGCCGATCTTGTGATGAGCGTGGTAACAGGCTGTCACAGCTGTGGTGAATGACCATGAGCTCTTCAGCGCCTTCATCAACAGTTAACAAGAGAATATGATAACCTTGTTTCTGAGCATAACACCTTAAGACTGCTCATAAGAATCTTAAGCAGGAAAAAGAATTGAAGGTTGGATTTATGTATTGTTGACACAGATCACACAATGTTTAATAACAAGTTGTCGGTTATAAAAAGCTATATTGTGTCTGCATGAAACTTTAGACAGGAAATAGGTTACTTGTGTAAATAATCAGTTTGTTTTCTTTTAAACTTGAAATATTATTTTATATATATCATTGCTAGAACTAAAATGTTACCTGTTTAGTACAGTTTTAAAAGGTGAAAACTTTTAGAGGAGGTGTGAGAAACTTTTGGGGAATTGACTGTAATCTAAAACATTAAAATTGGTGGGTATTTTGATTTTTTTTTAAAGTGTTGTTCATTGGTAATAAGTCAGCCTATTGCCATAAAATATTGGGATATATTTGTATAATCTCTCCCTTTTAATTTGAAGTTTGATGCAATGACATGGAGATTTTATTAATATTGTTATTGTTGCTTTAGGAGCGACAGAATAAATGTCAGCTGGTGAAGATGATTTGCTTAAGATGCAGGAAGCGCAGTGCAGAAATGTCTAAACTTAAAGATGGATTCAAATTCATTAGCAAATCTTCATGGAGAGCACTCAAGACTTAAGGTTTGTGATTAGTCTTTGAAGATATTCAACAACTATGCAGTATATCTCCCTTAGGGTTGTACCTCAGCTCCTGCAGTGAGTCATTTTGAACACAGCGCAGGTATTACAGAAGAGGATTTTTATGCTTTAACTTTGATGCATTTAGTTTGCTTTCTTTCTCTTTGATGACTAATTGACTAAAGAATCGTCATGGTTATGGGTATGGGTACACCAGTAGAATTTAAATAGATGACTTGGTTAACAAAGAAAAAGAGCTCAAGTTGAACTTGGCCTTCAGTGTTGTACTGACAGTTCAGATGACTCTTGATGGTTAAGGGTGTCTATCAAGAGGTTTTCATTAGAAAACTTAGAAACTCCCCATACATTTGAAGCAGAATTCCTCTCAAGATGATAGATGTCAATCTTGCTGTCCCTTCTATAAAAGGTGTTAAGTCCATTAAAACTCTGAATTCGACAATAAAAGACTGAGAAGAGAATACTAATTATAACAGACATTTTAGATCTTGAATATTCTCAGAACTGAGAAAAGAGTGAGTTAAGAATGTTAATTTAATGGCTTGGTTAAACTACTTATATAAACAATAATGATAACTGCTTACATTCTTTTAATTCCAATCCCCTTGGTGTTCTGAAACATTATTAGAGTTAATCGAAATTTATCATTTGTTGGGAAGAGGACTAGACATACTGCATAGATCATGCAAGAAGTTACACAATAAATAACCCATCTGAGATATGAGATATAACATTATCAAACTGGTTATCATTAATATAAAAGAAATATAGTAACCAAAATATTTGCCTGGTCAAAGTCCAGGTCTAAATGCTTTGCTAATGGCTTGTATGTTTTGTTATTATGTTATTATTTCTCGAGTTACCATACCTCTTACATTATTTACTGATCTATTCCTTCTTAATATAGGTTATATATTCACTGTTTCTTTATGTTAAAGAGGAGGCTTAACAAAACTGAATCTCCTGCTGTAGTGACTAATTCTCCTATTCTAATGTCTTTGCTAATTTTCCCTTTCATTATATTTATAGTGTATGTTTCTTGCTATCTCACAATAATATAACTTTTAATTCCTTAAAAGACTAATTTACTTATCATTGATCACTGATGTTTTGGTTACCACTAGGGTACATTCTGATTAATTTATCTTTATTTTACTTTAATTTTATTAATTTTCTGATTTTACTACTTCTGAGCTTTCTCTTTCATGGTATTTTTCCTCTTTAAATTTAAATATGGCTTGTTCAGTTGTGCCAGATAAACAACATCTTGGTCATTAATCCTTTATAAACATAAACTAAAAAAGTATTTAAAAGTAAGGTATCAGTCTTGAGTGAAAAAAGTTTACAATAAATTGTATATTAATCTGTATGAAATCCAACTGTAGTTTTATTTGTACAATAAATTTAATCTCATGAGGATAATTTAATAAATTCCTACAATAAAGTTTATGATTAATGTATAAAAGTCATTTGAAGATTTTATAGACCTACAGTTGTTAATACAAAATATTTTCCCTATAGGCCGCTGATGTTCTTAGAGTGATCCAGTTAAAACACCAAAGACATACCATATGTTATGATAAATACAACAGTGGGATGCTGCATCCCAAATTTTTGGAAATATCTTTATGAATAAATGTTGCTGAACATTGAAGGAACCTTGAGGTAAGATTGCTCTGACCTTTTAATATCATTTGAATATAATATTACATGAGCTATTATTTATTTTGTTGTAAGAACTATATAACTTTTCTTTTATATTGTTTTTTCTATTGCCTTGGTCCAGTAGAGACATTAGGGAACATTTTTATGAGAGCAGTATTTTGAGAAGCACTATATCAAATGAAAGCCCTTCAGGGATCCAGAGGAATTGCTTGAGATATGATTGAATGAAATCATGTCAAAACTGAGCAATACTGTCAAGTTGTTGACTGAGTTGTCAATAAAGAACTTCCACTTATGTCCGTTTATTTTAGGGAAATGGTTGGTCCTGGCACCAAAGAACAGTGGATGTATTGGTGCACTCCCACAGAGGAACAGAAGAGGAGAGCAGCAGTAAAAGGGGAACTGGAAAAATACTTGCATGGTTGAATATGTAAGTCATTTTTTAAGGGATGATGTATATACTTAGTGCATATGCTTAGAAACATATTGATAAAAATGGTTTCCTTTCACATTTCCATGTTTAGACAGTGATATAATGTTTACAAAAGGTAGACTTTTATCCCCCTTCTTTTCAGACTCACAAAAACACACTTACTTACGATGAAGTCACTGCAGTCCGTAAAAATGTACAGAGTCAAGGAGTAGAGGTTGACAACGAGTTTATCAGAGAAACGTGGCACCCGGTGTATCGAAGACACTTCTTGCGGAGGGCATTAGCAAAAGCATATGATTGTCGAAAGGCATTTTATGCTTATCATCAAGGATTAGAAGGCGAACTTGGGGTAAGCTAACTAATGTATTTTAGGAAAGATAATAGGAATGTGTAAATGGTACATGTAAGAAGTTACAAAGTAAGGTATTTAGAGAAAGAATGTGAGCATAAGGTTTAATAAATAAAAAATATATATATTTTTGTAGTATTAATTGCAACTTTTATTTTTAATTCAGTCCTCGTAGACCATGTTGTTTTTGCAAGGAAATATATTGGTGATGCATTTAATTTTAATTACTGTGAAGGCTGTCTGCTATGGAAGTCTGTCATGACATTTTCACCATTTTTATGTTATCATGATTTTTGTTTAACCGCACTCTAAATTTTACAGCTTGAGTTCAATAAAAAACATATTGAATGTAGATTTCGTGTATTGGAAATATACATTCCTGTAACTATATTGTCTTTGACAAATGTAGATTTTGTGTATTGGAAATATACATTCCTTAACTGTATTGTCTGTGACACAATATCAAGAAGACAAGTATGTAGAGTATTGTAACAAAAACTCACTACTAACTTTATTTTATTCTCAGGTTGAATGTAATGACATTGTTCTTTTCTGGAGGATCCAGCAAATGATCAAGATTACAGCTAATGCTCTTAGACAACAGGTCATGAACAGGGAAGGTTAGAACTTTTGTATACAGTATTATGATATGTGTTAAGAAACATAGCTATCAGCTGAACAGAAACATCATTATTGTTATTTATAGTTATCTTCTTTACCATCTCTAAAACCTATCATCATTAAATGGCAGTTTATGTGGAGTAATGAACCTGATAAATTATTGAAAGGTCTTGCATACAGAAAAACAAAAAAGCAGAAATGGGTGATTATATAACTTCAGTCCAACTTTGTTGGTGGAAAACAGATACACAAACCAATGCAAAATCAAAAGCATTAAATTATTGACTAGTTGTATGTCCCTGATTTAAATATCTGAGAATGACGCAATTCATTTCAGTATGAATAAGTTAGTAAAATCATGTTCAGTATTCATGAGTCTCATTTTTCAGGCCACGATTCTGTATCAACAAATTTCTCTTGAACCCGTTTTGACTCACATTCTGTTTAGACAGCCACTAAAAATTTACAGCTAGACTACTTGTAAAACAAAACATAACTTATGTTTCATTTTACAGCAAGAAGACTGGAAAAGGATATTAAAGAAGTTTTAGAAGAATATGGATATGACCCTGAGAAGAAAGAACAGCTTTTAACAGGAAGACGGGTTATGCTAGCAGAAGAACTCAGTAAGTATTTGTCAGCATGCATATGAGTCACGATGTGTTTGATCCCAAAATACATTACAGAAGTAAGAATAGGAAACTAGGCATAACAGGCACCAGGTGATGGGATTGAGCATATATTTATTTTTCAAATTTCACCAATTTGCTCGCAAAGCAAGCAGTGTTGTATTTTTATTTTACGAGAAGAGGTTATTAACACAATCAGACATAATCGTGATTTTTTAGCTTGTATATCATACGTTCAAACTTATCATGGTCCTTTAAATGCAAGGAAAATGTGAACAGTTTTAGACATGAAACTATGCCTGATCAGTAAGAAGCAATTTAGGCCTTTGCTTGCTGCCTTAACTGCCACAATAAAGTTTATGTTACACTTTAATTAGGCACTATCTGTGAAGCTGAAATGTTCCTGATTCTAAAGTGTATTTGTTTTTTCAGAACGAGTACGGCAGATTCAAGAGAAACTAGAGGAATTCATCCATGCCTTAAATGCAGAAAAATGAGTAAGTTTGTAAATACCAAAGTAACAAAACTTAGTTCATTTATATTTTGCACCCATGGAAAAAGGTAAATTTTTCCATAACATGTGTATTTTCTGTGGATAGATACTGATGACAGAAAATAAGATAAGTGATTGGAAGACCACAGTAAAGGAGCAGAATGTTATCAAATGGCCTCTGAAACCTCTGTGGCACACCTGGTCATCTATATCAAGAACCATGGGGTAGAAGTCTGCAGCGTACATGCTGTTCAGTGTAAGAGTTCATTCTGAAATTTGGACTTTTGAACGTCTGAGTTTGACTAAGGTGAGTATTACTATTTATTAATTATTGTTATTAGTCAAACTTTGCATTTGAAAAGTAAGAATAGTTAAGCAACAGATTTTTAAATTTGGACTGCAGATGTAATTTGACCCTGAATACTTGAATTTGGACCTCAGAATGTTAAAATTGGACAAGTACTTTATCGGCATTATATTGATTGCTATGGAAAAAGCGTAAATTTTCTACTACTGCACTTGACATAAGCTGCATTGTATTTTTTTTATTGTCTTGAAAGGCAATGCATTTGACCAGCAACTGTCACCTTGGTTAAAGTATATTTCATTATATTCATGTCCATTACAAAAGCAGGCTTATATTTTATCCATTTAATTTTGTTGTAACCAGTGCTTCAAGAATTTGAAAGTTAATGGTGTCACTTCAAAAACCTGAATTTTCCTGCTGTTTACTATAAACATAAGGTCATTATTTTGCAAAGAGTGGATCCAGTATTATTTGAAAGAGACTATAATTTATTGTTGATTTAAGATTTTGAATCATAGGAACTAATTAAACAGCTGTATAAACTTTTATACAAAGGGATCAAATTACAAAAAAATGAGTAAATAAATATTTATGAACTTTTAAATTAGGGGTAACCCTTGTCCAGTTAACAAATCAAATACTGCACATGTATATGAGTAATCAGTTGTAGAACATTTGGTTACTTTTTTATATTTATGACCATTTCAAAAACAAATTAAGCTTACTGACTTACAAACCCTCATATTTTGTCTAGAATTATAATGTAACATTATTTACACCTATATAGTTTTTTAAAGGAATGTAGGGTATGGTCTTATTTTTGTGGGCATTTGTATAGCATTTTAAAGGTGATGTTTGCATAATTCATTCTGCTTCAGACTATTTTAATTTTTCTCAAAGCATTATATATGTAAAAATGTACCATGGACATTGCCCATTGGTTTCATAGTAATGATACTATTGAACTTAATTTTGAGGAACGCGGTTGCTCTGATGACCATGAGAGTATCGAATACTCAAGATATTTTAGAAGGCTGTGCTGTTCTTTGTCCTGTTACTAGTTTTGTATATTGCCTTAATGAGGAAATGCATAAGTGCTATATTTATATTGTTTTGAACTGCACTGCTTTTTTATCCATTTTTTTAGTCATACTTTTATTTTTTCTATGAATTCCTTGCGTATCTGTGAAAATATTTGTGAAGATTGATCATATCTTTCATATTTATTTTTCATGTACTGTTTGTAATGGAAGACTAGTCAAGCTATGCCACTCTTTTCACAAAACAATATGCCTTGCAGGAGTAACTTTAGTAGTGTAAGAACTGTGTTTATTATTGGAGTAATGATGAAACAATGTACGTTATTGATGAAAAATTTAGAGCATGTACAGTTATTTTTATGCTTGTTGAGAGCTTATTGAGAGCTTATTGAGTGTGTGTATGTATATACAGTATATATATAAAAACTCTTGTTGAATTATTATCAAGTTGCCGTAGTGCATACTTTCTACGATGTCTACATCTAATGTTGCAATGACATTGGCTCTTCATTGTTGTGTGTAAATATGTTATGCTTCATTTAGTAATATGATAAGTCACAGATGTGGGAAAATCTGAAAATATGCAATTTGCTAACTGACATTGTTTTAATTATTTCTGAACTTTTAATATGTAAATATAATCTAGTACATGTCACTGTTATTTTTAATCTAGTACATGTCACTGTTATTTTCCATGTTATTCTTGGATCCACATTAAAATGAGCTTCGTTTTCATATGCAATGATTGTTGATTAATGGCGACAAACCAGTTAATATAAAATGACTACTTTTAACCAATCGTGCAAATCAAGGTTGGTTTCTTAGCTTTTACATTTGTAATGCACATAATTTTGAATAAAGTTTTTTGATCCTTGTTGCATACATTGAAATAATTTCATAATTTGTATTTGGTATTTTCAAAGCTGTTTCTGTGATGACTAATAATTGAGTTATGTTAGAGGGATCTTGTTTATACTAAGTGTAAGAAAACTTACTAAATTACAGTTCTTGAAGATTATTTATCACGTATTAAGCAAGAATTGAAAAAGCGTCAGTCGGTTATTTACCTGTATAAAAAGCTTCATTGCATGAAGTGTTAATATGCATCAGAAGAAGAAACTGAGATTAATGTGGATGTGGGTGTAATGTGGAAAATAGCAATGCCCACTACAAAGCAATATATCTGCTGAGGCAATTCCATCTTTTGACTTGTAAACATACTTGGTAAACTACATTTTGCTGGTGAAAGTGGCACAAACCCATGTACAGTGTTCATCCAGTTGTAATATAATTTATGATTTACTCAAAATGACGTTAATTTTTAACCTGAGGATTTTGTATTAGTTATATATACTGTATATGTATTTTTTATACATGATCAGTTGGTGTCTGAAGACCAGTAATCTTAATGTTATGCTGTAGATGTGTAAAGATGACAGGATGTAACTACTAGATCTATACAACCAGCTTGTCTTGGGCATCAAGGCGCAGACTATAATTGGCCTTCAGCTCTTTGTGACAAAGTTGGCAGTCCCACTCAACCTGGCACTCATCCAGTCTTGATTGCTTACAGCTCTTGCATATCCAGAGAACCAGTGTTGATACCTCATCCATAACAGCAAACCTTATGAGAAATTCATAAATGTGACACTGTTGTATGGTTTTCAGAGGCTCGTTGTATGTCCTTTGTACTTTACTGTTCATGAAAGATTTAATATTCATGAAAATTGCCAATTGCTCCATGAAAGACAAGGGCCAGTAGGTAACATAACTCTCTCTCTCTCATTTGGGGAAAAGTACCAGTTACACCAAACAAGTGAGTGAAATTAAAAATCCAAAGGTAGTTTTCTTAAACATTTTATTAGGTCTTTTAATTAAATATACATATTTTATTAATTTGTAACTTTAACATATGGTGAAGACTATCAATGCTACATTCATATTCTTTGTCAATACTTCATTCATATTCTTTGTAAATACTAAATACATAATGTGTATATCATTATTATAAATTTATGACACTAATATCACTTTTTATAATGCCATTCATGATTGTAATAATTTGCATCATTATTTCATGTGCCACATTTTGGTGCACTTTGCCTTATATGATAACGTACTCATAGTCTTCAGTGAAACCCTCGGCCTAACACAGTCTTGGTTCTGAATGCTTTCCCTTCAGGGTACACCAATTCATGAGTTATTTATTAGTTTAAAAGACATTCTATTCTGTGGAAGTTCACTGTAGCCTTGGCAAGCAAATCTGAAAGCTTCAGAATTATCCACTGTAGCCTTGGCAAGCAAATCTGAAAGCTTCAGAATTATCCACTGAGCAACCTTCACATCAACAGTGCCTTTGATTCCATAATGGAAGGTTGTTAAGCACAATGCTTCATTAATCAGACTTGTTGGCTGCAGTTGTATTCAACTTCATGGCCTTTTGACTTATTCTATAGGAATGTAACCACTCAGTGCTATACAGTGTACCTGAAAATTCAAAATGACAAAGATAGCTTGCTCCAATTACTTATGAGGCTCCCAGCATGCTAGCTGCCATGCAAATTGTTTTCCAAACAAGAATACTTAAAAAAAAAAAATGAAAATTTTTAATTTACATTTTTCACAGATATACAAACCTGAGTCTTTTAATGGGAGTCCTTCACAAAAGTTTGACTGGTTATTGAAACTTGGAAACGTTTTCAAATTTGATGATCTCTCGCCCAGGGTTGTGGGTAATCTTGCATATACACTTCTATTCACTTTGTTTTCCTTCAGTAGCAGGGCAATTGCATTGTGATTAGCAGTGGGATTGTAATTAAAATACTTCAGGGTTGTATGTTGAGGAAAAATTCAAATTATCTTAAAAATCTGACATTAGTTCCTATGTGGATACAAATCCTCCTCTTTTAATGAAAATTTACCCCTCGGGCAAGACGAATTGTACTTCTGTCTGAAGACTCCTCGAAGCCAGAACAAGTTTGTGTTCTTGGATATTTCTTCCAGCACAGATGAACAGGCTCTTGAAACTCGGGGTCTGAATGTCAGGCATTGCACAGGTAGTCTGTCATCAAAAACACAGCACAAAAGAAAACAAGTGAGAGTCTCACCCAAGTGCTGTAATAAGTTGGAGAGACTGTGAAATTCACATAGTCTTTGCTGACGAGTTTTTGACCATCAATAAAGGAAGTGGGTACTGAGGCAAAAGGAGATTCTTCCGCCTTAATACTTTGCACTGAATGAGCAGCTTGTCATCAGCTGGGTTGCATATGCTTTCCACTGTGGTGGGTTACTGGCAGAAGTTGGAGCAGAAACAGAAGAGGGGTGGCATAGGATAGGCACAAATGGAGAGGTACTGATAGTGTATTACTCTTGGCACACACTGACGATACTTCCATCCACCTTGAACTGTCTCTCTCACAGGAAAGGAGACCCACAGGCACACTCAAGACAAATCTGAGACAGTGAACACTATGAGGGTTGATGGTGGATACAACATGAAACAAATTATGTACTTGCACACATCCAGGACACCTGCACTGATTACTCTTACGTGAAGAATTAGAAGGCAGTAATTCCAAACCGAACCGCATTAGACTTGAAAAACAAGCTACAATTGTAAACCAATCAAACACTAGATGGAAAGCTTCAAAAACAGCCATGGTGGAGAGTACGACTTAAGTTTATCTTCACAATAAGCTCATCTAAGGAAAATTGAAGATGCACAGAAGCATGTGTGGGTGATCAGCCCAACTCCACACATGAGATCGCCAAATTCAAAAGCTTAGTTTCCAAGCTTCAACCAAGGCTTAGTTTTTGTAAAAGATACCAACTAAAAAAACAATGGTTTGTATCCTCATGGGAACAATTTAAATTTACCTTGTCTCAGCAAACTGTACTAAGGACAAAAAACTGTTAAATTACAAACCAAGTTATGTAAGTATAAAATGACCTAATAATGACTGCAACTTAACATTAAGATATTTGGCTATTTTTGGAAAATCAGATCATCTATGACAATTGTAAGTAATTTAAGTTAAATTTTACATGCAGAATCTATTTACGTACTGAGAGAGATCTGTATTGTTCTTTATGCCAACTACAAAAATATAGCATACAAATGTATAACAATATACATTTTCTTAAAACAAATACTTCCACCTTATTTGCATTCAGGATGATGCCACTTCCATTAGCTCTGCTTTGGGAGGCTTCAGAGGTAAATGGAACTGATACATAGGTTGCCTAACATTAAGATAATACTTGTAATATGTGTGCTCAGCTTCAAAACCTTTTCGGAAGTACAATTCACGAGCCTGAAATAAAAACATTAAAATTAATTTCTTTCCAAGGTAAGTAAATCATTGGTTCTTACACATGTCAATATGCCTGATAAAGGCAGACTTAAAGTACTGAATAGCTACTTCATAGTATTGCTTGTTAGAAGCCCTAATCTTATGTTAAATCCTACCATTATTACTGTCTGCAGACAAGAAATGCGTACCAACTACAGGTAATGAGAATATGTATAGATGTGTATCCAAGAAACTTTTTGTGTCCATTAAATATACAAGCATCTTCACTTGAATTTTTGACATTCCTTTTTACTCCTCATGTTTACATTGTGATGTAAATATGCAGAGTAAAGAGGAATTACTAGAATATATGTAAACCTAAGAAAGGGAGATACAATTAGGAGAGTAGGAACCAAGTATTTTATTATATCATATTGCATTTTAACTGGCAGTATAGCATAAATAAATGCAATACACACTAACTGTTGCTCTAGAGGTCTAATAGTAGATGAAATAGAGCAAGCTTCAGTCTGACAGAGATACTGTATTCCATACATTGGTTTACATTGGCAGAGGAGCATAAACACATGAATTATAGTAGTAGAGCTTGTGTATACAAAAAGTCTAAGATGCATATTTACCTGATAGTGGCATTCAGTTGTTACAAGTTCTATTCCTTCATAACACTTGTCAGTGCAGAACTGAATAACTTCGTCAACCAACCTTGAAGCTATCCCACGCCGCCTATACGCCTTTTCACGGCCATGCACCATGAAAGATAAAGCAGCTGCAGTCATGCTTTTTAAGTTCTGAAAGATCAAAGTAATACAGATTAATTTAACAATCATAAGACTGCAGTCATGCTTTTAGTTCATAAGACATCAAGTTGTATCAAAGTAATGGCTGCAGATTAATTTTAACAATCATAACATGCAGTCATGCTTTTAGTTCATAAGACATCAAGTTGTGTCAAAGTAATGGCTGCAGATTAATTTTAACAATCATAACATTCTCAGTCTTACAAACCCTCATAAATATAACTGAAGATTTTACTTAGATCTAATTTTCCAAAATCTATAATAAAACATACTGTATATAGAATTATAAGCCACAGAAGCACCTCAGATAAGCAATGGTGTCAGGGGCAAGTAAAGAACAACACAGATGGTATTTGCCCATATGTCCATAAGCACATCTGTTTACTTCTTGGTATGTTTATTTCCACTAACCACAGAAGAAATGGCATTTCCATGTTCATTATCATTACTCGATTAGTTATCACTCAATTTGTGCAAACATTTACGTGATGAAACCTAGAGTCACTACTTACAAAGGTTGATTACATTTGAAAAGTTAAAACAGGGCAAAGAAAACCACAAAAAAGGCAACTAACTTGGGAATGACCACAGATACAGCAGAGGCTATAGTTAGACAAATATGTTCCAATTATGAAGTGGCTGCATATTTACTTTAATAGTGCCCTTATTTCTGATGAGACAAGTACACCAATGTGTTTTCTAAAAACTACATACTGTACTTCATAATAAACTGTCATATGAAAGGTCAACATCAAACTATAAATTGGAATCTACTGAAAACTTGACTGAAAAAATTACATTTTTAGCATTCATCAAGATAACTGACATAAAGGAGTTCAATAATACTTTGAATATTTTCAAAGAATAACATACTCACTTTCACAATCAACTAAATACTGTATTGCTTACTTTAAACCTCCATGTAAAGACTTTGTAACAGCAACTGTTCCAACAATATTCTTTTTCAGGCCGTTTAAGTTCACCCCTCTGGCATCAAGCTCGCTTTCTCTCAAAAAATCATAATCAATCTGGAAAAAATATTGATAAGTTTTAAGTACTTAGCAGATATGTGTAATATTTAAAAAACAGCACCACTGTTTCTCAGGACACAAAACACTTCATCAAGTACCATATTTGCCAGCATAATAGACGCACCTCTTTAATGTATCAAAATACTGCACTGCTTCCAATGCGGCCGTATCACAGAAGGGAGACTGAGCGAGCATACTGGGTAGGCACAAAAATTACTGCTAATAATATAACATTGAAAAACAAGCCTAATTATTACAGTAAATTGTTACTAATAATAAAATAATGAAAACATGCCGAATTATCAAACTGTCAAAAAATTCTTTACAGTACGTTGGCCGTTAGCCTGTAAGAGAAGCTCACATCATCTCATTGTACACCTTTCCAAGCATACATAACCCACACCTGATATGTCTTACATAAGGACTGTTTTACCTTTGGGAAACATTTGTTTATTCTCTAAAAAAGAAAAAAAAACATTCATCCGCCTATCAGCCATTTGCAATGAGTGGGTGTAAACAAAATCATAGCGCCACCCTGGTGACCTGTCGCAGTAACACATATACTCGTATAAACAACTATACAGCTGACCTGGGAGGAGATAAGAGTTTGGGTACAGTTTCCCATAAAGTAACATTTACTTATGGTAAATTTCATAGAGAGTCCAAACCCATTGCTAAAAGACAAAAAAGGCACTGTTTATAACATCAAATTTAAACTAGAATCATTCATTTTTCTCTACAAAATTACTTTAAAATATCTTTCAGTAAATGTATGAAGAAACATACTAAAATTGTTTTTTTCTACAAAATACCCTTGTAAAATAGGTGTGCGTCTTATATGCCAGCAAATATGATAAGTCTTGTATGAAGCAATACAACCAGTCAAAGGTAGTAATACCATATCAATGATAGATTAGCTGCCCCATAAATGGGGGCTCCATTTTTTCACAAAACAAGCTGACATGACTTTTTGTTGATATAGGGATTTAAAATAGTGAAAGGAAAATCCTAATGAAATATAATTTAAGTACTAGGTTTCTAATTTGTTTGAATGTAAAGAAAATAATTTATCAGGCGTGAATATTCTCACCTTCTTTGCCTTATTGATAGTAATATCAAGTTCACTAGCTTCAGAAACTTCATAGGCTTCAGCAACCCAAAATCCACAACTGGGGTCACTCATGTAAGTCTGGGAAATGTTATTCAAATCTTGATGAAGTTCCATTGCCTGTGAACATGAAACAGTTCAAAACATGTTTAGTAAATGTTGAAAAACGTACAACAGTTAATCATTTCTCTCACTTCCTACTTGGTACCAAGCTCCACTCATAGTGACATGTTTGTATATACTACATACTCAGATGGGAGGGGTAAGCAGCTCAGGGTATGGCAGCTGTTTGTATTTACACATCAAAATTTGCTTTGAAACAGTTATTCGTCCATACAAATATAAACCATTGCATTACATAACGAACCTACTTAAGCAGAAATATTACTGTCATTGAGAACAGCTTTAATGACTATGACACTATCTGCAGGTAAGAAGGAACTGCACCTTAACTTGTCACATTGTCAATCCACTCCAAATGTAAGGTCTTTGCAATATCTTGTTTGAAAAAAGCTAATAACCTATGCAATTTCATTACAAAAAAAAAGCTAATAACCTATGCAATTTCATTACAAAAAAGCTAATAACCTATGCAATTTCATTACCAATGCGTTTGGCAGGCACAAAGGTTATAAAGAAGGTCGTCTGATAGCTAAACCCCAGGCAGATTCCCCATATCATCCACTACTGGATACTGATTAAATAGATAACTTAGCTACTAGAAGAACCACTATATAGTTAAAATGGATGCTTAAACCATCCCTTTATTCCCATAAATTGAGATGGTTAATTATGCCACATTTTATCTTAAATCATGACGAGTTTTGTGTTGAATCTAACACTCTTTCACACATTCTTGAACTTTTCTGACACCTATTGACTCATCTTACTAACAGATGTATGAAATAAATTGAGATAAATCACAGAAACTCCGACAAATGAAACCTATGGTGGCTGTATATCCAGGGAAAGCAGTTTGGTGTTACCACGAGCAATCTGGGCTTAGTGGCCCTTCTACAACGGCACATTGCAAAAAGATGTTAGATGGTAATTTTGCTCTTTACCTTTTGTCGTAAGTGTAAATCATTTACAGGTTTCACTTAGTTAGTGAAAACATACATTAATGTTTGATGGTGATTTCGCTCTTTACCTTTTGTCATAAGTACAAATCATTTACAGGTTTCCATTAGTTAGTGACAACATATTTCACACAAACTGAAATGGCATTAAACCAATTTTTGTAAAGTGGGATCACTTGCACACAAATTCAAAGTAAACCCTATACTTTTCCTTGATAACAATGACCTCTGAGGATTTTGAATTTTTAATAAAACAAAAAACTTGGTGATAAAATTCTTCAATAAAAATAACTTCAGTATAGAAAGACGTCTGAATTCATAGAGACATGATTAAAGAGGGGAGTCTAAGTTAATATAAATATTATTCAATGAGATTTTACATGATTAAACAGGCAGGAATTACAAAAAAAAAAAAAATTTATCATATAACATCAGAACATACCTTAAACAAATGGGCAGACCAGACACCAAAATAAATCAGTAAGACAGCAACAGGAATTCCAACCAAGCAAAATTTGAAAGGAATCCCCAACCCAATGAAAGCAAAGGCCATCACTAACAGGGCAACCTGAAATTAAGATGGGAATTAATTCAGAGTGAAGTATTACAATGTAAACTTTGAAGGTTCTTATACAGTCTAACACTTAGCTTATATGTAAAAAAAAACACTATACAGATTTACATATTTGTACAATAGTTCCTGGGTGGAAAAAAGTTTTCTCTTTTCAGTTCTAATTATGGCTGTTATGAGAGTATCTTCTGAAGTCTATATAAATACTGTAATAGGACATGCATCATCTTATGATTTTTTGTTTAAACAAACAATGGCGCTGATAATCAAATGGACACAGTTGTCAGTACAGTATAGCTGATGTGTTAAAAAATAAAACAGGGAAAAGGTAAGATTTTGCTTAAATTACAGGGCTACATAAAACTTTCAAATTACCTTTAAAAATTTTAGTATTTGTTCCTACATGAATACAACACATCGACTTTCGTAAAGGAAACTTGCTCCTTAATTAGGAGGACTGTCTCATGGAAATGACTGGTACCATTCCAAAAGCTTTAGGACACGTGAAGAAGTGAACCTCTGCCACACCCTACACACCACCACCACTTAATAGTGAAAGCCTGGAGGGACAGTAATTCATGTTCACAATCTCTGCATATTCCAGTAAATATTTTCATGTATTATATATGATTACTTTGGCAATATAAAAATGATTTTTTATGCTTTTCTTATAATAAAATTAATGCACTGGCTCTTTGCATCAATCTTTGCTACACTTACACGCCTGGCAGTCACGTACGTTACTCACTCCAGACAAAGTCTGGTGTCTCTGCCAAAGTGCTCTGCATACACTTTGGCCATGTGTACTGTGGACAGACGTGGCGAGTCTGGCAGCGGACAAATTTCTCGCTTTTGTCTCGAGATAAAACCTGGTCGTATGGACAGGGCCTAAGTCAGGACACAATATTTTATGAAAGGTTAAGTTTTGGTTCTTTTGCTTAGGTCATAACCAATGCTGAAGCATATGTTCGAACAGAAACTTAGTCCCGCCAATTTGTATTCATCCGCTGTTAACCTCCACTCGTATACGTTAGATGAGGCACCATTACAAAACAACAGGTCATCGCAGAAATTCGTTAAATTCATCATTACTAAACTATTTACATTCACGGCTACAAAAATAAGCTGTTTCATTAGATTTTGCCTCTTTAGGCTATTCTCTTGAAACAAGTGTTGCCAACGTCATTCACTGACCCTGTATGATCTAAAGTTGCAAGGGTCCCTGGAGAGAGAGGCAAACACCCCCTACCCCTGCAAAGTCAGGGCAAGGTCCCCTATGATAGGTTAGGTTATAGAAAGGTTGGATTTAGATACATCCTTGTTAATATACCTGTACTGTAAGTTGGTCTTAAATAAAGCATGACCCTTGGAAAAACAGGCCTATGGCGAGCAAATGTAGCCTAATAACATTTTACTTGACCTAAATACATACATACAAAAGATACATACATACGCTACGTTCAAGTCCTCACAACATTGGGACAATGTCCTGAAAAGTGCTATTTTTGAAGTAATATCGAACAAAATAAGCAAAAACATATATTATATATATTTCTTAACCTACATTCGTACCCAGCATCTAAACTAACCTATTTCATTAAAGCTTAAAAGGTTAAAAAACTTATAAGCCATTGTTGACCTATCGACACCACCAACCTGCGGGAAGACCTCAGACATGACGCCAGACCAGAAGAAAGGTCCAACGGTCTCCATCGTGGCCTCGGTGATAATATCACGGATGACCACTTCGTCGCCACTTCTATAAGGCCTTACTACGACGACATTTCGTGTACTGTCCATTGTCAAGTTCCCAAATGGAAGAAAGACTTCCAAATTCCACACGGAGGAGGAGGAGTTGTAGTAGTAATTCTAGAAGCCTGGTGGGGTGAGGGTGGTTATCTGTACAACGGCACGTCACGTTTTGGTAGTTTTTGTTATAATTTCTGAGTTTCATGTCTTTCTTTCTGCTTCCATTTGTCGTATAAAGGTTATTTTTATAATCTTACCCTTGTAATTTTCGAAATACATACCAAAATATTTTTTGAGCCATTCTGTTGTTGTATTTCATCTTCAAAACTTGACAATAGCGAGAGTCTTATTGATTCTATTCTTCAAAACCTGACAATAGCAAGAGTCATACTGAATTTAAATAGCGTCATACTGTAACATAACAATTAAACTGGGTGTGACATATTCTTATTCTGATAATAACTTACATTATTGGTCTCCCTTTTAAAGGCGTCTAGAACGATACATGAATACCAACGCAAGTCAGATCTGGGAGCGTCAGGTCCTATATTTTGACACAAACATTCCAGAAATAAACACAAGTATAAACATTTCATTTGATGATACAAGCATTACTGAAATTAACATGGGTATAAACATTCCATCTGATGACACAAACATTCCAAATATCAACTTATGTATAAACGTTTCATTGGAAGATACAAGCATCCAAATATTAACATAGGTATAAACATTTCATCTGAAGGTACAAGTATTCCAAATATTAACATAAGTGTAAACATTTCAAGTGATATTCCAAATATTAACACAGGTGTAAGGATTTCAAGTGGTGACAGTGACGACACCAGCCCTATAAATATTAACAATTAAAACCATTTTGAAAGTAGTTTCATTAGCAGAATTATCCGAGATTCCATAAGGATTGAGAACGAAATAAATTACCTAGTTCTTTTCACGTCTTTTTTTTTTCTAATAAACCCTTCCCTACCTTCTCTCTATCGTATTTTAGATATGTTAGCTCATATTCATTTATGCTTAAGCGTGCGGCTATTTTGTGGTCAGGGGAAAAAAGTGACAGAAGATAACCTCAGTTTGTTGAGGTCGTTCCTCGAAAAAGGTTTACTGTTCAGTAGACTAAAATTCTTTTACACTGAGCTGGAAATATTATTAGACGGAAGTGTAAAGGATGATAGCTTAGGCCTCCTGAGCTTTCCGTTAATCTATCAAATTCGAGTTTTCAATAATTTTCTCGTTCAGCTTTTTCCTTTCTATTATCGGTTTTCCTGCAATTTTTCCACCTCCACAAATAAGGCCATTGATTTACTTCTTAGGTGTACGCAATTTCTTGAAAGGGTTATGGCAATGGATATTCACACAGATAGATAGACAGATAGACAGATAGATAGATATATAAATATATGAACAGGTAGATAGATAGATGAACAGATATATAGATAGATAGATAGATAGATAGATAGATAGATAGATAGAAATTAGCCTAAATACTCAGCGTTGGAGATTTTTCAGGCCGACTGAAACCTCTGGGCAAAAAAAAAAAGAAAAAAAAATAGAAAATGATTTTGTTCGACATATTTTGTGAAATGCAAAAGTTCAAGGTAAGGACGAGGGATCAGTATTTATACAACACTCTTTACAACTGAGAGAGAGAGAGAGAGAGAGAGAGAGAGAGAGAGAGAGAGAGAGAGAGAGAGAGAGAGAGAGAGAGAATGGGGGTTGCTAAGTTCCCCGCCCGCCTCATCATTACTCTGCACAGTCTGCAGTACAGACTCAGTCGTTGTTCAGCTGACATCCCAGAGGCTGCCAGCCCATTCTTCTTCCGTAATTGCACTGGAAAAAAAAGAGCCTATTTATCCATGTCACTGTATTAGAGCCACCTCGTTATCATTCTTCATCTTTTACAAAGGCCTGTTGCGTAAAAATACAGTGTAAAAGATGTGAACACCGAGCTTTAAAGTGCCGTTCTAATAGTGCAATGAAATGACAGCCTTAAATTTTCACGTGCAGTTTGCACACATGATAAGGATCAGAATCAGTTACGGATTTTAGGAGGAACTGCATATCCTATGACAGCCAATCCTGAAAACAATATCAGTAAGTACTGTCTTATTTTCTCTAAGAATATATGATTCACACATTGTACTTTACCTATTACTTCAAGTGTAAAAAATATTCGCGACTCTGCTACTGAATTTACTACGAATATACAACTAGATTTATATACAGGGAAAAGCCCACTTTTGACATATTTATAGTTAAAATGTAAAATGTTTGATTTATTTATTTCAAGGCGCAAACTATCTCTCTTCCCAAGTTTTTCTTTTTCATTCTTAACAAAGACAGTTACATCTTCAAAGGTTAATTAATTATTTATTAAATACTTTGTCTCTGCGACCTTGAACTATGACATAATGGATTAATGCCCCAAAACCGATTGACAACGGACAGGTATTCTTAAGAATAACTTTGACTATTGTTCATCTGGAGAGTTTTTAGGCACTGACAACCTTTGCTACTGTGACGCCATATTACTGTATCAAAAGGTCTTGAATTGAATCACATTTCTTTGGTTCAGTTAATTATGCAGTTTTTAATGTAAAAAGATTGCAAAATTATTCTAATGCAGAGTTTCATTTATGCACAATGTTCCTGAAACTTCAGAGCACATAAGAATCGGCTATGACAACTTCTGAATAATAATAATAATAATAATAATAATAATAATAATAATAATAATAATAATAATAATAATAATAATAATAATAATAATAATAACGCTGTATACATCAAAATCTTATTTATACCTCAGGGTGATTAGAGGGAACAGATTTCGTATGCATCTCATTAGCAGCGGAAAATGTTCTTTAAAATAATATGAATCACATATGTGTTTTGGGGATTAGCGATAAATATCAAATCTCTACGTACATATAGACTCCGAAGATTCCGCTTCTTCAAGTGCCTCTACGATAAATCAAGTTTGGAAAGTGGCGACAAGTTCCGAAGTTTTGATTTGGTGTGTTCCTGGTCTATACGCTTCTTTAGTTGTTTAACAGGATGCAAAGGCATTTTTATCCTTAAGCATATCTTCCAGGTAACATTACAAATCAATTACAAGTGCATTTGGTAGTCTTGCAATCGTTCTTTCGCCCAGAGGCCTAGGCTTTCAATAACGACGTTGGGAAACCTCAGTTCTGTATCATAGGCCTACCCCCAGTAGTCCCCGACGCGAATCGGGCGCAGTCTACTTAATTACGAACTCGCGTGTGGCAACAATGGGTGTGGCCACGGTCTAGGAGGTACTGTAGATTTGTATACATTTTCGCAAGACCGTTTATTAATTATTAATTATGTGCAGAACTCAAAATTCCCAGTTCAACTTGCCCCTGGATACTGAAATTTAAGTGGGTCTAGGTTTGGACAGAAGAGAAAATGCATTACGTTTAATTATATCGACTGGTGTTGGTTTTCTCTGATGGTCAAGGTAAACTTGCATTTACTTTTTTTTTTCCTATTCTGTGCACTTGGCATGAATTAATTTTCGTGTTTGCGTTTACAGATTAATGGTTTTTAGTACGTCATAAACTTTCAAACATGAAAAAGGGTAATTGTTAAATGTTAAACTACAAACTGCCGCGTCTTACTAAAATAATTCATGCTAGGAGAAAAATATCGATGGAAATGTTTTCGAAAATCCCGCAAGAAAACCATTACGCTCAATAACAGAAGACACAACGCTAATGAAAACGATGAAGGACTAAAGAAAATACCAGAATAACATCAACAAGCAAGAGAAGAAGAAGAGGTCGTGGAAGAAGAACAGAGAAGAAACAAGAAGAAGCAGGCGGTAAAACTCGTGACATATGCATCGTCCGGGCGGTCAGCATAGAAAACGAGAGTGAGATATAGAAAATGAGAGTGGAGAGTAGCGGCCCTAACCCATTGCTCTTAAAAACTCACCCGACTGGCTTATTTTTTTCTTTTTTCATCCAGTTATGCAACTTGCTCTGGAAGTTCGCTTGCAATTTTCTGCCTCGTGTACGCTGATAAGAAGGAAAATCTTGTTTATGTGTCTGGGGTAGATTTCTAAATATATCTGTCTATATATCTATCTATATATGCTGTATACGTCTATCTGTCTATAAATCTACGAATTTGTTCAAACAAGTATAAATGTAAGATTTTTTTATCGCTTTGTTAAATAACTCCACTTGACATTAATATTAAGCTTAGAAATGACTCCTCTTTACATTGATATTAAAGCTTAGAAATGACTCCACTTGACATTACTATTAAGCTTAGAAATGACTCCACTTGACATTAATATTATGCTTAGAAATTACTCCATTGGACATTAATATTAAGCTTAGAAATGACTCCTCTTTACATTAATATCAAAGCTTAGAAATGACTCCACTTTACATTGATATCAAAGCTTTAAAACTCCACTTTACACTGATATCAAGCTTAGAAATGACTCCACTTTACATTGATATCAAGCTTAGAAATGACTCCACTTTTCACTGATATCAAAGCTTAGAAATGGCTCCACTTTACACTGGTATCAAGCTAAGAAATGACTCCACTTTACATTGATATCAAAGCTTAGAAATAACTCCACTTTACATTAACATCAAATCTCAGAAATGGCTCCACTTTACATTGATATCAAAGCTTAGAAATGGCTCCACTTTACATTGATATCAAGCTCAGAAATGACTCCACTTTACATTGATATCAAAGCTTAGAAATGACTCCACTTTACATTGATATCAAAGCTTAGAAAACTCCACTTTACATTGATATCAAGCTTAGAAATGACTCCACTTTACATTGATATCAAGCTCAGAAATGACTCCACTTTACATTGATATCAAGCTTAGAAATGACTCCACTTTACATTGATATCAAGCATAAAAATGACTCCACTTGGCATTAACATTAATATCAGAAATGACTCCGCTTTACATTAATATTAAGCTAAGAAAACAAAATTAACCATTCTTAAAAAATATATAATTCATAATTCAACATTTTTGACGAGAGTCAAATTGACTCTGAGGAACAGAATACGAAATATACAAAAATAACTATATAACCTTTTGTTGAACTTTAGAAGTTAGTTAAAGCAACTTGTCATTACTGTTGATTCAACCGATAAACCAAATGGGCAAATTCCTTACATACCTCAAAATCAGAAAGCAACTTTCACTCGGGACACCTTTGTCGACCTGAGAATTGGTCAGGCTTAAGGTCGCCTACCCACTCTGCCTTGTTCCCAATGCTCTTCCCAGTTATTTACCGCGAAGATTAGACTCGAAAACTGGAGCATAGGATGGCCCGTTCCTGCCCTTAACTTCTCCCAGCTGCACGTTTTCGATATGCTCTTGTGAAATGTAGGTTGTAGGATTTCACTCGACTGTAGAACTGACATTACTCAATGAGCGACGGCCATTGTTTTCGGTGTCAAAATGCTCGTTGTGGATCTATTGAAAAGGAATAGGCTCCGTAAGATTGCAAAATTGATTTGCAATACGTTTTACGAAATATTTTTTAAATTTCTTTTTACTTAAAGCACTGGATCAAAGATCTTCTACCTAAGTACAGGCCCCGTTTGTTTACAAAACCGATTTACGGTACGTTGTAATGACGGTTTTTAGTTTTCTGTGAAAGAAAACTATTGAGATGGCTTCGTCTGTCCGTCCGCACTTTTTTTGCCCGCCCTCAGACCTTAAAAACTACTGAGGCTAGAGGGCTGCAAATTGGTACGTTGATCATCCACCCTCAAATCATCAAACGCACCAAATTGCAGCCCTCTAGCCTCAGTACTTTTGATTTTATCTAAGGTTAAAGTTAGCCATAATCGTGCGTCTGGCAACGCTCTTGGACATGCCGCCACCGGGCCGTGGGTGAAAGCTTCACGGGCCGCGGCTCATACAGAAAACTCGATTGCGCCGAAGAAACTTTGGCGCATTTTTTTTTTTTTTTTTTAATTAAAGTACGGAATCACTATTCAGAGCGTCAATTCGTGTCCAAAATAAACACGAGACTTTCACGACAATTATAGACGCATTTAGTCATGAGTTGAAGGTCAGCAAGTGCATTATTAGTTGGCATACTTCGTCAACAGACGCGTTACTCGGCTGACAGGTGTGGCGTTGCTAAAGCTACCTTCGTCGTGAATGAGTTTTAATTTGTCGCGAAAAGTTAGTTTTTCTTGGGTTTACAAAGTCTGGTTTACAAAGTCTGAAGTAACGCCAAAGAGAGAGAGAGAGAGAGAGAGAGAGAGAGAGAGAGAGAGAGAGAGAGAGAGAGAGAGAGAGAGAGAGAGAGAGAGAATATATATAAATCTTTATTTGCTGGCTGATTCAAAGGTTATTAATGCTCGCACAAATAATGCTCTTATGCACTGAGAAGAAGAAGAAGAAGAAGAAGAAGAAGAAGAAGAAGAAGAAGAAGAAGAAGAAAGAGAGAGAGAGAGAGAGAGAGAGAGAGAGAGAGAGAGAGAGAGAGAGAGAGAGAGAGAGAGAATACGTCTTCATTAGTACTGGTGATGTGCCCCCTTTCTCAGAATCACGAAGCTGAATTCTGTGTGGAAACAAGACGATTTAACGAGATCAGTAATTAGTGAATATATATATATATATATATATATATATATATATATATATATATATATATATATACTATATATATATACATATATATATATATATATATATATATATATATATATATATATATATACACATAAAAGACTACGACATTCTTTAAGTTCTTGAAGTCTTAATTATTTATGATTTTAGAATCACATAGAAATCTCGGTTAGGGAAATTATGTGAATTAGTATAATACAACAAATCACTGGACGAGTTTACTATACGATGCAATACGGCTCAACACAGGCTACGGGTCATGAAAGATAAACATTAAAATATGAAATATAAACAGGCATTACAAGGACCACAAGATTAATCCGAGCTTGTATGTTAAAAGAGAAAGTGGAAAACTTGCGTGATCCGTAAATAAATCATTTTAAAAATCATAACGAAATATTCTTTAACGAATCTGTGCATTCATGTAAGTCCGTGTGTGGTTAAAATCATTAGAAGAAAAAATGGGGAAAGACACAGATTTTCCGGTGAGAGAGAGAGAGAGAGAGAGAGAGAGAGAGAGAGAGAGAGAGAGAGAGAGAGAGAGAGAGAGAGAGAGAGAGAGAGAGAGAGATTAGGTTCAACGAAAGGGCATAACTGAGAAAAAATAGCCTAAACATCTTTTGAGAGAAAGTGTTCTATTCTCAACTTGTCTCGTATCCACGTGTAACAGAAAAATGCTTCTTTTTTGGGTCTTGTCAATTCAACCTTAGGAAAGAAAACCTGACGATTTGTTTCTTAAATACCCTTGATTGGCTGATACGGTTCCAGGAAACATTATTTCTAATCCTGAAGTATTTGTTTCTGATGTCCAGAGATTGATGAGTTATCTCAGAAACAGACAAATCAAAGCTGTTTCATAATCACGAGGTAATGAACATGTACACCTCCACCCTAACATTCACGTTTTTCCCAAGAAAGAACCATTTCACTTTCAAGTTATTTTACAATGCAGTTGCCGATGAGTCGCGAAATCTTCACGTGTATTTATCAACAACCTTTTAATTTCGTCACGACTGCTTCATTATGGTCTTTGCACAGTTTCATAAGGATTAAATCTTGATAAATACGAAGCATTGTAAACATTCCCCAGACTAGGCTTAATCACTCGAGTAGTGTCGCAAACAAACGCGCAAAAATTGTATCAATACCTGTCAGGAAGAGACGTCGCGAAAAAAGTACAACATATTTGACTATTAATTCGGTTTGCTTTCAAGTTCTTGCACAATAATTTCTTGGTCTGTCTGTCTGTCAGTCCTGCACGGGGCAACTGATCTTTCAGTGAATGTTTGCTGATAATGCGAATTCAAAAGCAGCTGATCTTTAGGTATTCACTGTAAGAAATATGTCAGTAATCTGCTTGTCGTACGCCGTGAGATGGTTCCGCATGCAAAAATGGGCTCCTCTTAAATTCGACTCAAGGATATTGTCGATGTGAAATGAGTTTTTCCATTATAATGTTTATAATGGTCTCGATATGCAAGATTGGTCGTGGAGTTTCGGTTTAAAGAAATGCATACATAGGAATATTGGTCTGTTCATCAAAATGTATTGGAATTGGAACGTAAGTTTAAAGTAATGTAGACTTCGGAATATTGGTCTATTAATCAAAATGTATTGGAATTGGAACATACGTTTAAAGAAATGTAGACTTTGGAATATTGGTCTATTCATCAAAATGTATTGGAATTGGAACATAAGTTTAAAGAAATGTAGACTTTGGAATATTGGTCTATTCATCAAAATGTATTGGAATTGGAACATAAGCTTAAAGAAATGTAGACTTCGGAATATTGGTCTACTCATCAAAATGTATTGGAATTGGAACATAAGTTTAAAGAAATGTAGACTTAGGAATATTGGTCTATTCATCAAAATGTATTGGAATTGGAACATAAGCTTAAAGAAATGTAGACTTAGGAATATTGGTCTATTCATCAAAATGTACTGGAATTGGAACATAAGTTTAAAGAAATGTAGACTTCGGAATATTGGTCTATTCATCAAAATGTATTGGAATTGGAATATAAAATTTAGGTCAAAAGCCAAGCACTGGGACCTACGAGGTCCTACAGTGCTGAAAGGATAACTGACAGAAAAAAAGGTCTGAGAGGTGCAACAGAAGGAAAACCTCTCAGCTCCGCTATGAAACAATTGTTAGGGAAGGGTGGAAAGTAAGGTCGAAGAAAGAGCGTATGAACGGAGGTACAGTAAATGGAATGAAAGGGGTCGCAGCAAATGGCCCAAGGGACGCTGCAAAAGGAACTTGAGTAATGCCTACAGTACAGTGCACTGAGTGAGACGCGCTGACGGCAATACCCCCTACGGGAATCAAATTGTAATGCAAAGATACATCTGCCTTAAAGTTACCTAAAAACCCTGAAACTGACATTTACAGTTAGTACAAAAAAAGAACTCAGGACGTGAACAAGAAAACATGAAGCATTTTATAACAGAGCCACAATCGAACACCTAAAAAATATGGTAAAATGAGAAAAAGGGAGACAATCAGCTATCGCCACACCCGAATGAGATAGGTTAATTTTTTTTACTTTTTCTCTCTCACCTTTTGAATCACTTGAGAGACCACCTAGAACTCCAGAAATTCACTTCTAAAAGGGCTCCTCTCCATCTTCACGGTGCACTGAACCCTGTGACGAAGAATCCTGATCGTTCACGGATCGTATAGGAGAATTCGTCTCTGCCCAAGTGACAGTTACCATTTCATAACAATCAATCACAGGCACACATATATTTATATATATATATATATATATATATATATATATATATATATATATATATATATATATATATATATATATATATATATACATATACTGTATATATGCACACACACGCACACACACACACACACACACACACATATATATATATATATATATATATATATATATATATATAGAGAGAGAGAGAGAGAGAGAGAGAGAGAGAGAGAGAGAGAGAGAGAAACTGGAGAACACGTTCCCTATTTTCAATACAAACTAAATTCAAATACCGGTTTCATCAAACTTAATGCACACATTTTTTATGGTTAGCGATGCTTCATGATAACAAGCGAACTTTCCCCTTAAAAATAAAAAAAATGGGTTCAGAATGACTTTGTTATTTTTCAACAGATTCCTGGACTGAAGCATTCTATTTTTGCAGTACGGTCTTTCGTAATGGCATCACGTTGAAGATAAGTGAAATGGAAAATAAAGAGTAAAAAACGTGCCGAAGTTTCTTCGGCGCAATCGAGTTTTCTGTACAGCCGCTTCAGCGTATAATCAAAGCCTCCCGAAAATAGATCTATCTTTCGGTGGTTTCGGTATAATGCTGTATGAGCGGCGACCAATGAAATTTTAACCACGTCTATGGCTATCTTTAAACTTAAATAAAATAAAAACTACTGAGGCCAGAGGGCTGCAACTTGGTCTGTTTGATGACTGGAGGGTGGATGGTCTACTTATCAATTTGCAGCCCTGTAGCCTCGGTAGTTTTTATGATCTGAGGGCGGACAGAAAAAGTGCGGACAGAAAAAAGTGCGGACGGACAGACAAAGCCGGCACAATAATTTCCTTTTACAGAAAACTAAAATACATGTAAAATGAAAAACTCTTGGCCTGATCTTATAACTGATAATTGTTGCTGGTGAGTTAGGCCTTGTCTTGGTAATGTAATATCTCAGAATTTCTTTTCCCTTGAAACAAAGTAATAATATTTCCTGTTTGGTCGACGCACATGAATGCTCTAGGTTCGAAAAAGATATTTTGTAAGACCGTAAGGTTTTAAAAAATAGCGGTAAATGTATCGTATGTCTTTCCTTTCATTTCCAGCTTTGTTCCATTTTTCTTGTAACTGAAGATCATTTTCTTTAAGGTTAACGAGAGAACGAATGAATGGTGTATTTGTGAGGCCTGCTTATTGTAAGTATATATATATATATATATATATATATATATATATATATATATATATATATATATATATATATATATATATATATATATATATATATATATATGTATATTTTTTATATATGTATATGTATGTATATATACTTATATACATACATATATGTAAGTATAAATATGTATATATACGAATATAAGAAGGCCCATAAAACACTATTTGAACGTTGCAACCATATATTTCGAGCACTTCCTTCTGTGCCCCTGTTCAATGGTAAAATATGGACAGATGAAATGTTACAGGAGTATATATACAAAACATATGTAGGTGTGGCATTAAGTTTTTGGCCTCATTAACTCCTGTTTTGCGACTCGTCTGGTGGTCGTGTTTCCTGGAGCACCTGTTTGAGAGGTTTAAGGATTAAACTGTCGATTTCATCCGCTTTCCGATGTCCTCCTGACAAGTTCATATTGTTGTCAGGAGGACATTGGAAAGCGGATGAAATCGACAGTTTAATCCTTAAACCTCTCCTCAAACAGGTACCCCAGGAAACACGACCACCAGACGAATCGCAAAACAGGACTTAATGAGGCCAAAAACCACTAGGGAACTGTTTATTTTCCCTCCTTGAGAAACGGTCACCTGCTTACCATCGGAGACTTAATGCCACACCTACATATGCTTTGTATATATACTCCTGTAACATTTCATCTGTCCATATTTACCAGTGAACAGTACAGAAGGAAGTGCTCGAAATATATGGTTGCAAAGTTCAAATAGTGTTTTATGGGCCTTCTTATATTCATATTACACTGTGGTATTACAGTAAAAGACATCCATGTATATATATATATATATATATATATATATATATATATATATATATATATATATATATATATATTATGTATATACATATGTATGTATGTATATATATATAGTATATATATATATACATACACACATACATACATATAAGCCTAATCATCATAGATGTATTCTCGCATATCAGTTCTGAAACAGTTCTTACAACACCAGGGTCATACCAAGCGGTTCCGCGTGCAGGACCATACCCTGAAGGCATTGAAATGACAAGACGGAAATCAGATTCCTAGCAAATACTTCTTGACTTCAAGAACCCGGCGCTTATGCGTATTTATATCCTGCCCAGGAATGCCAAGGTTGCTCTGGAAACTCCTATTCACTACCTGATCGCCTGACTTATGTAGATCCTGTACTCGGCAGATAAAAAGCGGGAAGAGTCCTACGTGATAATGTCCAAGTCCATTTAAATGGAATTGCATAAGGAGTACTTTCGTACGTGCTTCCTAATTCTGCTTTTTTTAAAATCAATTTCTTCCCAATGATTTTCTGTCTCTCTCTCTCTCTCTCTCTCTCTCTCTCTCTCTCTCTCTCTCTATATATATATATATATATATATATATATATATAACCTCAGGTACAGAAGTATTTAAGTTCCAACTTCTTTTATGACCCGTGTGAGTCAGTTAGTAGAGCCCTTGCCTTTCATTTGAGAGACCTGGGTTCGATTCCGATGCGAGTCAGAAATTTATATATATATATATATATATATATATATATATATATATATATATTTGAACTGTTTCTCCTGGCAGGGGTAGTTCAAGATAATAGTACAACACAGTGGTCACTGCCATAATCCTACCTTAACTGTTGAACTGTGGATGAACCACTTGTGCAAGAAACTTTCACAATATTAGCCACTTCATGCACCTTAACAGAAGGATCATCAGCAGCACCTTACACCCTTTTACAAACACAGCACCACTCACCTCTACTTGGCATACACACTTGGTCTTCCTATATAATAAAACCCTTCTATTCTAATATTCCTCGTGTCCATCTATCCAGTATTCTCTGTCTTCCTCACCTCCTTCGTCCCAACGTTTCCAACTGATATTCTCTTCTAAACAACCGATCATCTTCCCTTTGTTCCACATGACCAAACTATCTTAAAACACACTGATCCATCATTGTACCAATCACTGCTCATCAAATGTGGAAAAATTTGTTGCCTCGGCAGGATTAAATGGCTGTTATTAGCCAACCTAGTATCTAAACACAGAAATTGGCAACTGGAGACTGGTGACTGCAGTGGTCTATACAGTCCCTTCTCAGGTGGAACTGCCTGCTTCAGTGCTACAGATCAGGACACCTACAGAAGGGGGAAACAATTGTAGCTTCTGCCTGGCTAAAGTGTCCAATACATTGTCTTATTTTGTGGGTGTGGGTAGGACCATTAGCTTTTTGACTGAATAGCCTTCCACAGGGTAGTAGAACTGCACCCTAGCAAGGAAGGCTTGCAGGTAATAAGTTTAGCCCAAGGACGATTTGGTGGTAGCTGTAATACATAGCAACTTCTTGCGAATGGATAGATAATCTACTTTTATAACAAAACGACCGCTCGATGTAGCCTTTCCGCTTGCGTAATGATCATTTTCTATTGTTATGGCGATATCGCGAAACACGGAAATTAACGAAGCGTCCAGATCATAATAATACTGTACGTAAAAAAGCAACTCATTTCCCCCAAAACCGTTATCAAATTGAATAATTTTGCTACCAAAGGTTTTACGTCAAGCAAAAAACACGACCACGGCTCACCCGCCCCCAAGGTGAGCCAGGTGTAATGCTCATGTTTTTTGGCTACAAGACTTAAACAATAAGTTAAGCCAATACAAAATATTGTTAGTTCTGTAACGATAAGCACTGGTATTAAGTATGTAAGACTTATCATTTAATTTTTTATACAATGACTCTGAAGTTTGTTGCTTAAGCCTGAGGCGTTTTCAACCTTCCGGAATCGGAGAAAAAATGACAAGGTGCTTTTAAATAATTACGGAGGGCGTATGAGTTCAGAACATAGGTGCTGAATTTAAACGTCAGTTTCAGTCAATGACTTAACCTAAAGGTGAAATTCGACGGCTGAAGTAAATTACGAAATAAAATTCAAAGTTTGAATTCTGAGTTCATTTACATTATTCTCTGAAGTAAATTTGATTTAGCAACAGTGAGTGTTAATTTAACCTTTGTCTGTATCTCGAACACAATTTAACAAATTGCCTAAATCCCACTGCAGAGTTTATCTTTAAGATACAGGGAACTTGCGGATCACGCGTGTTCAACCGTGCGGAACTTGAGAAATTTGGCTGAAACTGATCAAGTAGTGCAAAAGATTACCTATCTTAACTAATGGTCGGTCAGCAAGAAGGGATGAGGTTGCAAGAACCTACTCGCTGCTCGTGAACTTTTATTTTTAACGAAGGAAAATGAATATTTGCGCATTCAAGAACGAAAGTATAAAGGAACTAAGAATAATGTTTAGCAGAATGTAAACTGTAAAAACTGAAAAGTATTTATATATAATATATATATATATATATATATATATATATATATATATATATATATATATATATATACAGTATATATATACAGGGTGTTTTGAGTGTAACTATATATACATACATATATGTGTGTATATATATAAACCAAATATACGTAAATAAAAATATA
This sequence comes from Macrobrachium rosenbergii, assembly GCF_040412425.1. Lineage (NCBI taxonomy): Eukaryota > Metazoa > Arthropoda > Malacostraca > Decapoda > Palaemonidae > Macrobrachium > Macrobrachium rosenbergii. The sequence goes on along the minus strand of NC_089757.1, from coordinate 37,319,587 downwards.
TAGACACATATATATGTATATACATACATATATGATACATATATATATATATATATATATATATATATATATATATATATATATATATATATATATATATATATATATATATCCGAAATAATGGTGACAATCAATACTACCAGCATATAATGACCCCTTTTTGGAAAGTCATTGTATCCTGAATAAGCCAGTACCCCGATCTACTTTGCAAAACGACGAATAAAATTCTGCGCATTATACTTCAATTTCCTTTAAATGATGAAATCGACCAACTTTCACAAGACGACTTTGACGTGGAAAATCATAATATTATGATCATGGAATGCAATGGAATATAGAATTTAGGCCAAAGGCCATGCACTGGGACCAACGAGGTCATTCAGCGCTGAAAGGGGAATTGAGAGTAGAAAGGAGAAAAACCTCAGGAGAGGGTGGATAGCAAGACGGAAGAGAGAGAATACGAATGGAGGTATAGTAAAAGGAATGAAAGGGGTTGCAGCTAGGGGTTGAAGGGACGCTGCAGAGGACCTTAAGTAATGCCTACAGGGCATCGCGTGAGGTGTACTGACGGCGCTACCCCCCTACGGGGAATATTATGATCATGATTAACTGGATGATGAAGATGAAGTCACAATGAATCCTGGTGATAGTCTGGCCTTCGACCCAAGGGAGGCGGAGACTATTAAAATCTAGATCCATAAAAAAAAAAAAAAAAATCTGAGTGATCCTATTTTTACGCGTCCACTGGTATGTGCGTAGTATTGCATTCTCTTACGAGTCTTGTGTATAAATTTAACGTTGGATGATCTAATTGCCTATTATAGATCTACAGATAACGTATGGAGAAACACTGTTGACTCAAAAAATGTATGGAGACTTTTTTTATCCGTTAAACAAAAGATAGAAACATTGGGGAAGGATCATAAAAAGCGGCGACCCCGACTTAGGATTAAGATAGGAAGGGATTAGTCCATATCATAAGAAGGAATGTTCGCTAAAAACAAAAAAGGGCGGAAACTTTGTTGTCTGTTAAACACAAGATAAAAGCAACTGGAAATGCGCATTAAAAACAGCGACCCCGACTAAAGATAAAGCTGAGAAGGCGATTAGTGCCCACTATAGGAAGGAACATTGCCAACTCAAAAAATGTACGGAAACTGTTCTCTGTCAAGCAGAAGACAGAAAAACCTGGAAATGCACATTAAAAAACAGCGACCCCGACCAGGGATTAAGCCGAGAGGAGGATTGGTTCATGGATAATCTTTCAACAGATCCGCAGACACAGTCGAATTCCTCTAAAGCTTTTTTTGCTCACGTGACATTTTCCGGTGCATTATCGTACCTCGCACGTGAGACCTTGGGGACTCTAAATGAGAGAGAGAGAGAGAGAGAGAGAGAGAGAGAGAGAGAGAGAGAGAGAGAGAGAACATCTGAAATGCTTATCAGTCATCCATTTTACAAGCTGTTCCCTAAAAAATGATATTAATTTAGGTCATTAGTTAAAACTAAGGTCAACGATCAATGAGAGAGAGAGAGAGAGAGAGAGAGAGAGAGAGAGAGAGAGAGAGAGAGAGAGAGAGAGAGAGAGAGAGAGAACCCCTGAACTACCTATCAATCAACCATTTACAAGCTGCTGTTCCCTAAAAAAAATAATATTAATTTAGAACAGTTAAAACTAAGGTCAACAATCAACGAACACTGAACATTAAAAGCTAACACAGGCAGGACAGGTAATCAGTCATATATATCTTTGCTTTCCACTTACCCACATTCCAGTCGCCTAATTTATCCTTATGCACAAATGTTTTTAAAAAGATTTTTATATAATTTATACGTATTTATAATTCACAATATTTATTCTTTTATTGCAGCCTTGGAAATGAGACTCGTTGACTTGAAACGTCGGCACAAATAAAGATGATTCTATGTAGCAGTCTGCTTCCACTGCCCTCAATTCTTGATATATATATATATATATATATATATATATATATATATATATATATATATATATATATATATATATATATATATATATATATATATATATATATATATATATATATATATATATAAATCTCAGTCTCATATAATGTCAAATAGCTTTCAATATTTTTGTTTGTTTATTGTTATGTTTTTAATATACAATCAATCTGGAAAGTCCAGCATTTTATACAGTGTTCAAATTGAAAAGGGAAGGTGAACCGGGATCGAGCGAGCTCTATAATTTTCTATATATATATTTTTTTCATTTTTACTGCCATAATCTTTATTAAGAAACTCAATCATGATAATAATTTTCCACTGACCAGCAATCCACGATATTAATGTTCGTTAAATTTCTCTTTACTGATAATTTTCCTTTACCAGTAATACCAATTTCATTCTTTTGAAGAAACTTATCGAGAATCTTGCTATCTCTCGCGATTCTTAAATAAATTCATTCTTTTCCTGTTTCAGCTTGAGATGAACGGCAAGAGGATAACAACGATTGTCTTCTGTTCCGTGATCCTCGTCGCTTGTGTTGTTGCCGTTTGTAAGTTTCTGGACCAGTGATTTTCGGTTTTGTTTTCAAGTGCCTGATCTCTCCTTTTCGTATTCCCTGTTATCCTCTGTGGCCTCTATTGAATGAACACTATAATATTCTTTGCTTGAATTTCAAGTCAATGGCCCCTTTGGTGGGCTTGTTCCTTATGAATAGGGTTCATCTTCTGAATAATAATAATAATAATAATAATAATAATAATAATAATAATAATAATAATAATAATAATAATCTTTGGAAGCTTGAATTTCAAGTCAATGGCCCCTTTGGTGGGCTTGTTCCATATGTATAGTATTCATCTTCTGAATAATAATAATAATAATAATAATAATAATAATAATAATAATAATAATAATAATAATTAATCTTTGGAAGCTTGAATTTCAAGTCAATGGTCCCTTTGGTGGGCTTGTTCCATATAGTATTCATCTTCTGAATAATAATAATAATAATAATAATAATAATAATAATAATAATAATAATAATAATAATAATAATAATAATAATTTTGTTTACTTATTTTTGTTTACAGACTAATATAAGCACTGGGAGAATTAAGTAACAGTTCTGGATATTCCAGTTTTAATTACTTGGAAGAAATAACTGGAAACATATGTGATTCACATTATATAAAGTATCCACTATTGCAAAAAAGCTAATTGCTTCCATTATTATTATTATTATTATTATTATTATTATTATTATTATTATTATTATTATTATTATTATTATTATTATTCAGAAAGTAAACCCCTATTCATATGGAGCAGGCCCACAGGGCCACTGATTTGCAATTCAATTTGCAATTCATTCTTCAGAAGAAAATTTCGTTTGAAAGAAGTTACACGAGGCAATAGGAAATACAGAAAGAAGAGATCAGTTATCTGAAAACAGTGATAAATTAACAGATTAATGAATAAGTAGATAGAAATGTTAATAAATTATTAAGTAATGCTGATGTATCTACCTATATAATCTCAGTGACTAATCAATTCAATTACTTATTTTTTTTCTACAAGCTATTGCCACGTTAAAACCGGCCTGGTTCAGCCAGTGGCTTCAGCCTCAAGAAAATCAACCTCAAGACAATCAGACATTCGTTGAATTACTGGATTCCCCAGATTCAGTCGAAGAATTCATCTCGGACGCAACGGATTCCCCATATTCAACCGAAGATTCCATCTTGGACGCAACGGATTCCCCATATTCAACCGAAGAATCCATCTTGGACGCAACGGATTCCCCATATTCAACCGAAGAATTCATCTCGGACGCAACGGATTCCCCATATTCAGCCGAAGAATTCATCTTGGAAGCAACGGATCCCCCATATTCAGCCGAAGAATTAATCTTGGACGAAGTCGATCCGGAAATCATAGGGATCTATAACAGGTTAGTGAACAGTGGCATTTATGGATTTTCAGGAACAGCTTAGTGAACAGTGGCATTTTATGGATTTTCAGGAACAGGTTAGTGAACAGTGGCATTTTATGGATTTCTAGGAACAGGTTAGTGAACAGTGACGTTTTATGGATTTCCAGGAAGAGCTTAGTGAACAGTGGCATTTTATGGATTTCCAGGAAGAGCTTAGTGAACAGTGACATTTTATGGATTTTCAGGAACAGGTTAGTGAACAGTGACATTTTATGGATTTTCAGGAACAGGTTAGTGAGCAGTGACATTTTATGGATTTCCAGGAACAGGTTAGTGAACAGTGACATTTTATGGATTTCCAGAAACAGGTTAGTGAACAGTGACATTTTATGGATTTTCAGGCATATATATAAAATTTAGGCCGAACGCCAAGCGCTGGGACCCATGAGGCCATTCAGCGCTGAAACGGAAATTGAGAGAAAAGGAGGTTTGAAAGGTGTAACAGGAGGAATACCTCGCAGTTGCGCTTTGGAACAATTGTGAGGAGAGGGTTGAGGAAAGTAAGATGGAAGTAAGATAATATGAACGGAGGCACAGTTAAAGGAATGAAAGAGGCTGCAGCTAGGGACCAAAGGGCCACTGCAAAGAACCTGAAGCAATGCCTACAGTGCACCGCGTGAGGTGCACTGACGGCACTAACACCCCACCCTTAGGGAATGAATTTTCTGGATTTTTGCAAAGTAATTCTGCGGTTTTTGGGGCGTCGGCCTTAATTGCTGTGGAAATGACTGAGCGCTGTAATATCATATCATCTAAGGGAGGGTTGGGACCAGGAAGGAAGGGAACACGTCCCCAAAGGAACATCTGCCAAGTAAATTATGAAATGAGTGGTTCAGTGAGCGTCAGAAACACCTGGGGAAAGGCTCATCCAAAAACAGCGACCCCGGCTAGGGATTACGCTGAGAAAAAGAAGCCCGGATGAATGAGGAGGGTTCAAACCAACTGCTTAATGAGCCGTTCAAGACGGAAGTACCTAGAGGAGGCGATTTAAAAACAGCGACCCCGGCTAGGGATTAAGCTGTGAAGAAGAAGAAGAAGAAGAAGAAGAAGAAGAAGAAGAAGAAGAAGAAGAAGAAGAAGAAGAAGAAGAACTCTTCTTCTTTATTTACACTTCTGGAATGCTCAAATCATCAAGTCCCTCAGTGTTTTGAGAACTTTAGAGAACACCAATTATTAAACGCGAGATTTATCATAATATAGGATTCCTTTGGTTTTTAAAATGGTTAAAAAATTCGATTCAACCCATGGTATTTAGTTACAGGCAAAATTAAAAAAAAACAATAATGTATTTCTGAAGAGTAGTGTTATGAAAATGAATAAAGAAATCAAATATACGTGGTTAATTCTGGTAACACAATGTATCAACATAACTGATACGGCTTTTTAGTTTTCTATAAAAGAAAACTATTGTGTTGGCTTTGTCTGTCCGTCCGCACTTTATTCTCTCCGCCCTCAGGTCTCAAAAACAACTGAAGCTAGAAGGCTGCAAATGGGTATGTTGATCATCCACCCTCCAGTCATCTAACATACCAAATTGTAGCCCTATAGCCTCAGTAGTTTTTATTTTATTTAAGGTTAAAGTTAACCATAATCGTGCTTCTGTCAACTATATAGGGTAAGCCACCGCCGGGCCGTGGTTAAAGTTTCATGGGCTGCGGCTCATACATTATTATACCGAGACCACCGAAAGACACATCTATTTTCGGTGGCCTTGATTATACGATGTAGCGGAGGCTGTACAGAAAACTCGATTGCGCCGAAGAAACTTCGGCGCATTTTTTACTTGTTGTTTTATGAAGATAATTTTTACCTTTAAAGCTGAACAGCAGTTATAATATAAAGGCTAAAAAGCAATGATAAAAGTGTCCTATATGCGTAAAACCTCTGATTTTATTGATTTATTCATTCTGTTTCTCTATTTTTATCTTAGTTATTCCTGAAGAACTCGGATTTCTAAAGGTGCAATTGTACAAATATTTCACACCGTCCCAGATCCCCTATTTTCCTTTTAATATTTAAAAAAATATTTTCCAGATACTTATCATCACATCCTACCGCAGGCGGAACCGAAGGAGAATGGGAAAAGGCCACTTGGGTACAGAAAATCTGGGAGGAGCAGGGTATGGACGGGGTACACCTGGTGCCCTACAATGTTCTGTTTTCATACCCGAAAAGAGACACGCCCAATGTGGTGAGTAACGAGAGAGTGATTCTTGATTAGTGAATAAAATAACTTTGGAATTTCAGTTTCATGTCACAGACCTTCGCAACATATTCGAAGTCATTGTGAAATTAATCTGGATTAAAATAATTGAATTCTAAAGTTAACTTTTACAAAAAAAAATACATATTTTAAAAAGCTCTCTAAGTATGCCTCTTGGAATTTCAGTTTATTTCGTCATACACTTTGTAATATAAAGTTAAAGCCAATGTAAAGTCAACTTTGACAATGGTATTTAAAATCTAAATGATTATTTATTTTACTAAAAACCACATTTTAAGATTCTATACTATGCCTCTGTATAAGACAGAGTGATGTTCTGAAGAAACTAATCGAACAAGGACAGTAACATCATTCCTTGTAGTTCATAAACAAATTCTAAGTTAAAATGCGTTGATCAAAGCACGAAGCTTCAAATGTATATAAAGGCAGTTCTAATAAACGCTATTCCTTTAAAACTACAGGTGCGCTTAGTAAACCAAAATGGACAGGTAGCCTGGTCAGCTCAGGGCTGGATCAAGCCACTGTACACTCAGAAGGAATTCTCACCGGACGCTTTTCCTGATATTGATGCGTATTCGGCATCAAGGGACATCAAGGTCCGTGTCTGTCGTCACTTTTACTCTTCCTTTGTTTTGAATCGATTATAAACAGGGGCTGCTTTTTCAATACTCAAAGTAATGCTACAACTACTACACTTGTTTTTATTGTTATCTTTTAAATACTGAAGAAATGAGGTGTAGATCATTTCTCTGATTCATAAACATAAAAGCGATTTGATGAGTACCATTTGTCTGTATTGATAACTGAGGCCGGACCTTTTGCAAAAAGAATTTACAGGTACCATGGCGAACTAGGGACTGAAGCTAAAAAAATATATGTTCATTAAAACGAAGGGTAGGAAAAGGAAGATTCCAAAGTGTTATAAATTTAAAATACGGATTTGTAGCCCGCACTCACAGCTTTCGAGTACTGACTTAGCCACCTAAAGAATGAGGTATAACTTGAGAGTGAACGATATTCTAGCCATTTAATGAATGTTTCACGTACTAGTTTAAAGACAGCTTAACTTTTGTATCCATGATTCAATTTTGATTTACATAAATACTTTTGCAACTCTCATTTTCTCACCTGTTTATATTTATGTGTTCTGGAAGCCACCATTCCTAAATTACATCTCTATTCTGGTTACTTCAAGTATTAATTCAAATTTATTTAAATTCAGGGCGACGTCGTTTACGCCCACTTCGGGAGGATGCAAGATTTCGATTTCCTGAAGAGCAGAGGAATCGACGTCACGGGAAAAATCGTCCTTACCAGATACAGGGAGACCTTCAAAGCTGATATTGTGAGTTCTCCTTCTGCTTCTTATATTCCTTTTCTTCCATCTCCTCTGTAACCTCTCCCATTTCCTCCTTTTTATGGTCTGTTGGCTGGAACCAATAGAGTCTCCTCCCTCCTCCATTATCTCTCTCTTTCCTCCTCTCTCCCCTAGGCTGGACCAGAGGACAGAACCTCCTCAATCACCTCTCTTTTTTACTCTCTCCTTTGCAGGAACCAAGGACAGAGCCTCTATCACCTCTCTCTTCTGTACTCTCTGATGGTGACTGGAACCAAGGACAGAGCCTCCATCACCTCTCTCTTCAGTACTCTCTGTTCTTAACTGGAACCAAGGACAGAGCCTCCATCACCTCTCTCTTCTGTACTCTCTGCTCTTAACTGGAACCAAGGACAGAGCCCTCCACACCTCTCTCTTCAGTACTCTCTGTTCTTGACTAGAACCAAGGACAGAGCCTCCATCACCTCTCTCTTCAGTACTCTCTGTTCTTGACTGGAACCAAGGACAGAGCCTCCATCACCTCTCTCTTCAGTACTCTCTGTTCTTGACTGGAACCAAGGTCAGAGCCTCCATCACCTTTCTCTTCTGTACTCTCTGTTCTTAACTGGAGCCAAGGACAGAGACCTCCATCACCTCTCTCTTCAGTACTCTCTGTTCTTAACTGGAACCAAGGACAGAGCCCTCCACACCTCTCTCTTCAGTACTCTCTGTTCTTGACTGGAACCAAGGACAGAGCCTCCATCACCTCTCTCTTCAGTACTCTCTGTTCTTGACTGGAACCAAGGACAGAGCCTCCATCACCTCTCTCTTCAGTACTCTCTGTTCTTGACTGGAACCAAGGACAGAGCCTCCATCACCTTTCTCTTCTGTACTCTCTGTTCTTGACTGGAACCAAGGTCAGAACCTCCATCACCTTTCTCTTCTGTACTCTCTGTTCTTAACTGGAACCAAGGACAGAGCCTCCATCACCTCTCTCTTCTGTACTCTCTGTTCTTGACTGGAACCAAGGACAGAGCCTCCATCACCTCTCTCTTCTGTACTCTCTGTTCTTGACTGGAACCAAGGACAGAGCCTCCATCACCTCTCTTCTGTACTACTTTGTTCTTAACTGGAACCAGGACAGAGCCCCATCACCTCTCTCTTCAGTACTCTGTTCTGACTGGAACCAAGGACAGAGCCTCCATCACCTCTCTCTTCAGTACTCTCTGTTCTTGACTGGAACCAAGGACAGAGCCTCCATCACCTCTCTCTTCCCTCCACCCTGTTCTTGGCTGGAATTGAGAACAGACCAATTGCCATTAATAAATAGAATCGCACGGATTAATGTGTATACTCCCTCACGAGCCATATTTACTGTACAATGTCTGACAATGAGTGATTTTCCAGGTATCAAACGCAGAGAGACTCGGGGCACTGGGAGTCGTACTCTACCCTGACCCCGAGATCTACGGGCCCAATGGAATACAGTCGTACCCAGATTCTTTACATTTACCAATCTCAGCTTCGCCTGTTGGGTCCGTTCAGCTGAGTGATGGAGATATACTTAAACCCCTTTCGCAGTCTTCTGGTTAGTGGCTATTGTTTCTTATCCTTGCAGTCTGTAGATAGGTGTTAAATGAATTATTTTGTGTAGTTAACCTGAATCCTGTCACAATAAATTATTCCATGCTCATATAATCTATACTAGACAGTTTTCTTAGCCATCAAATCTTACTCCTGTTCATAAAGTGTGTAAATATATATTTACCCAAGAGTGCCTAAAGTATACCTTCGCTCTGAAGCCAAACCAGTTGAATCGTTCATTTCATGACTTCATTCCATTTTTCATGACTCTCTCTGTCTCTCCCTTTAGATCACGGTCAACATATCCAGGTATCAAAAGCTTGGTTACCCACAATACCTGTTCAACCCATCCGTTACGACGATGCTATGAAAATCCTTAGGTAAGCTTAGTCGAATGATGCTGAGATATTCCACAGCTGATGAAAATGCATTTTGTTTATGTAACAATTAAGTGTGATAAAAGGCATTTTTAACCCTAACTGTACCTCCACACTACATTAAAATGTCACAGGCACGTCGGTAACTTATTGCATACATATCACAAACAGCTTGGAAAACATCAGCTGACCTTTGACGAACGCTTGATAATCATATGAAGCACTGGTTAGAACTACCAACAGGTCGTTGACTTGTATTCAACCTATTAGTGATATGTGTACGTTGAGTTGCCAACATGTTTATGACTAAAGTAAAACGTGTCATAAACATACGTCGAAAACTACTGCACAATCACAAACACGCTGAATACAAGTCAACAACTTATTGGCAGTTCTATCCAAATGGTTCCTTCTCCACTCACTGTCGCTGACTTGTTTTCAACCCGTTTGTGACACGTAAGCAGTAAGTTGTCAACATGTCCATGACATTTTAATGTAGTGTGGAGGTACCCTTAGGGTTAAAAATGCCTTTCATGTCAAATTTTACCCTGGTGTGGACGCACCCTCAGAATCCCTTGTCACCGTTTCTCTTCTAATCTTCCAGCCAGATGGGAGGAATCACAGCTCCCATGGCATGGCAGGGAGGTTTCAATACCACGTACAAAATAGGTCCAGGATTTACTACCCCCGGCAGGAAACTAGGACTGGAAATCCACGTCTATTTAGTGGAAACGACAACCTATAATGTTATTGGTGTTATTGAGGGGTCTGAGGAACCAGGTAGGTAATTTCAAGATTGCAGTTTCTGTTCTCTTGTGATGTATTATTATTGTAAGTTTGGTTCCACTTCATAAATATTTATGGCATAGAAAGTCCTTCGTGGGGAAGGGTTTCTTTTGACTACGCTTTGAATCTGCTGCTTTTTAGAAGTTGGGAGTTTTAAGTCATATTTTTTTTTTATCTTTGTCAATTACGGAAAGTAGAAATGAACTTATACATACAACGTTAAGTTGGTGAAGCACCTAATTCAATTTTTCTTTCTTGAACTGAGAGTGGAATTGAAAGAAAAATTACCATGTCTGTCTGAAAGAAAAATTACCATGTCTGCTCTGAGTCATGCTTCGTATCAACTGTAAATTACACAATACTTGTAGAAGGATTTTACAAAGCTCTCTAGATGCTGAGATGTTGCGAATTCCAGTTCTGTACCAACGCCGTCAAAATGCAGATGTGAATAAAACTTAGACTCACTCTAACTTTAAGCAAAGGCCTGTCGAAGCTTCTACAATGTTAAATATAATTCTCGAAGGACTCCTGATGATTGGCCTGACTAAGTATTCACTTCAGGTTTCAAGTTGCTTTCTTCCTTCTTCTTAAACCAGGAAATTATTGTATTCCTTCTCCATTTGAGGACGTCGAAGGCTGTAGTTATTGTCACGCAAGTCTGCTGGATCAAATCAATCTAGTATCTCAGTTTCGCTTTAGTAATTGCTCCAGTATCTGTCTCTGTTAGCAAGAAACATCCTTCGGTTGTCTGTTCCTTGAAGGGAAATGCTTTGAGAAACATGTGAGCTCCTGCAAGAATATTTTTACTAAAGCATCTGATGGTTTTAAAATCCTGAGTGTTCGCTTGTGAATTCATTTTAATAAATCTTTTGTTATACTCGGAAACCACAGTAAACAAGATTCTAGAAGCACTTATTATATTGGGACCAAGATTTCCCTCAAGTGAATCCCAGAACAAAATCTTGTTCTCAATAAGCAAGGGTTATTTTGTCTTCTCTTGTTAGTTACAGGGTTTCAGAATAAATAAGAGTTATTACACAAAACTTAACATCCGGTAACCATGCTTCTCTATTTTCTTCAAGGCTTGCTTACTGTAGCGCATAAAAAATCAATTTTCATCATGTATATATCTGGTGTCGATGGCCGAGGTTCCTTTGGAACCAGCCGATGTAGATCAGGCTGTCAGATGATTGATAAGAGCAACTGTGAATCAAGTGGCTGACCTTTGTTTCACTTTCTGAAAGAAAGAATCTGTTTTGTAACTGCTGCTAAAAAGACTTAACTGTTTAACTGACAAGGAAGAAGGGAAAACTTTTAATCTCCTGTTAGCTCTGGCATGAAGGACATTATTCTGTAACTAATGGATACCATTTTTAACAGATATGAATTCAGTCTTCACTCTTCCTTTGAAAGAGTTTTTTACAGTCAATCGAACCTATTTTGAGCTTATCATACACTGAATTTATATCTGTCTACTTACTGTCCCATTCCTTTTCTTGTCGTCTTTCATCCACAGACCGATATGTAATTGCTGGTAACCACAGAGATGCCAAGCTATTTGGCGCAATAAATCCTTCATCGGGAACGGCAGCCATGCTGGAAGTGTCCCGCGTTCTCCTCGATCTCAAGAACGAGACAGGTAATGTGTTGAGAGTTTATTATGCTACTTTATTTTTCCTTTTATATAACTCAATGAATTATGATGCTTTCTTGCAAGTGTTGTATAAGATAAGTTATATTGCCAAGAAACCGTTTTCCCCAAAAATGGGTGTCTCCAAAACCACAATTCACGAGTCCACCTAGAAGGTTGTAAATCCTTCAGCTTTTCTTTCCTTGACTTATCGTAGGCTTTAAGGTGACCTGATAACCTCCTTCCTGGCAGGCTACTGAACACCTTTAAGTTGAAACTCATAGGCCTATGGCTTTTGCTCTGTAATCATCCAGTCTGCTGGAGTCTTTCTCTCTCATAATCTTTCTGCCAGGCTACTGAACGCCTTTAAAACTCATAGGCCTATGGCTTTTGCTCTGTAATCACCCAATCAGACTTGAGTCTTTCTCTCTGATAATCTCCTTCCTGTCAGGCTACTGGACGCCTTTAAAACTCATAGGCCTATGACTTTTGCCCCTTCAAACCTCGTCCTGTGGTTCCCTCATAGATTAAAAGATGCCCCTCGTTATCAGGATGGAAACCGAGGCGCTCCATCGTCTTCTGCTCCTGGGGTTCGGAGGAGTACGGCCTAATCGGCTCCACCGAATGGACGGAGGAATTCGCGAAGCTGTTGGCCGGACGGGCTGTTGTTTACCTGAACGTCGACACGGCGATTGAAGGTATGAACTATAAATATATATAGGCAGGACCCACTGGGACTAAGGTTCGTAAGTTACCGACTTTATCATGACTGGTATATTACCGATGTGGACTTATTAGTTATCGATTTTACCCGGTCGTTTTGCTGCCCGTTTCTCTTTATTTTCATACAAAGCAAAAATGGCAACGGGATTTTTAACTTCGATGGTGCTTGTGAAATAAAAAAAATAATCTAAAAGTAGTGATTATTGTGTACAGAAAAAATGCGAAAATAATGATTTAAGAAAAAAATATCCGCATTCTCACTATATCAAGATTCATTGACCACTTAACACTAAATTATCATTCTCTGGGCCATCCTATGGACCAAAGAATGATAATTCGGGAGAAGCATCGATAACTTCCCAACTGCTTGAAAGAGAGATCTTCTAGATTGCATACTCTATTTTTTTCTTGGCGTCAGAGACAAAATGTTCGTTTTCTAACCAAAAGAGCAGACGATTAATGATAGTCTATATTTTCCCCAGGTAACTACACCTTCAAAGCTGCCTCGTCGCCGCTTCTGACAAAAGTTCTCTTCGACGCCGCCGTCAAGGTAAGTTCAGATTTATGGATTTCTTAAAGGAACTGCCGGCATTATATGCTAAAAGAATAATACAGGGACTCTGTAGCTATTCGAGTGTGTGGCAATGACTGTCAAGTGATCACAGGGTTTTAGGCAATTCGGAGTCACTCGAGCGAGCGCATGCGTTTCTTCGTATCGTAATTCAGTTCAGAGAACTTTGCATGCCTCATTCCGGAGAATAAGTGCTTTTCTTAAATATAGTTATTTTGAGTTTTCTGAAGAGAAAACTATTGTGCCGGTTTTGTCTGTCCGTCCGCACTTTCTCTGTCCGTCCTCAGATCTCAAAAACTACTGAGACTAGAGTGCTGCAAATTCTTATGTTGATCATCCACCCTCCAATCATCAAACAAACCAAATTGCAGCCCCCTGTCCTCAGTAGTTCTTATTTTAATTAAGGTTAAAGTTAGCCATGATGGTGCCTCTGGCACCGCAACATCACAGGTCACCAAGGCACGCTGAGAGTTTTATGGGGCGCGGCTCACACAGCATTATACTGACTACCGTATTTTCCCTGGCCTTGATTATACACTGTGCAGAAAACTCGACTGCGCCGAAGAGATTTCGGAGCAATTTTAACTTTTTTTTTTTTTTTTACATTTTAACATTGCTTGTGATTTCAGGTACCTAACCCAGATGAGGACGAAGTCAACGCCGGAAGACTGACAGTCTATGATACCTGGGCCTTGCGCCAGCCTGACGATAATCATCCTGGTACCCCCAGGTAAGGTCTTTGTATAAGGAAAAATGGACACGTTGTATTGTATCAACGCCAAAACTATTGCAGTACATTATACATATGAATTAATCACTATAATGCATTACATAATTATAGCATGTACGTCCGTTGAGTTAAACATGAAAAAATTCATTAAAATTTTAAGTGCTTGTAATCATTGCAGTTGGGTCTTTCCCATTTATTTTCCTTCTTTCATATTTCATTTCTTCGTTTTCCTTCCCTTAAATCTTAACCTTTCTTCCTCTCAACACGGCAGCTGGTCCTATATAAATGGTAATAACATATCAGAGAAAAATAAATGAGAACTGGTTAGTAGATAATAAGCTTACAACATACAGATACATAGACAGTTAGATAGATAGATAGATAGATAGATAGATAGATAGATAGATAGATAGAAATTCGACATTATCTGAAACACTTCTATTCTTAGTTTTCTGTAATAGAAAGCTATTGTGCCGGCTTTCTCTATCCGTCAGCACTTTTCTGTCCGCCCTCAGATCTTAAAAACTACTGAGGCTAGAGGGCTGCAAGTTGGTATGGTGTTCGTCCATCCTCCAGTCATCAAACTTACCAAATTGTAGCCCTCTAGCCTCAGTAGTATTTTATTTTATTTAAGGTTAAAGTTAGCCATAATCGTGCCTCTGGCAACGATATAGAACAGGCCACCACCGGGGCCGTGGTTAAAGTTTCATGGGCAGCGGCTGGCTCATACAGCATTATACCGAGACCACCGAAAGATAGATCTATTTTCGGTGGCCTTGATTATACGATGTACAGAAAACTGCGCCGAAGAAACTTCGGCGCATTGTTTACTTGTTATTTACTGTACAGCTTTTATGCTTTCAATTCTCTAGGGCAGCACCGAACTGAACCCTGAACCTCCAAAAATAATCTAAATCAAAAGGAAATTAATGTGTAGTACTTTATTAAAATACTTGAGGTTTCAGAGGAACTAAGAATGGCGTAACTGATCAGCGAAGATGATCACCTCTCGTGTTACTGATCAGCAAGAGAGATCAGCTATGGTGTTTACAGATCAGCATGGTATGTCAGCTCTGCTATTTCTGATCAGCTTAGCAGGTAAAACCCTGCTGTTACTGATGAACAGATCAGATAACATCAGGTAGTATTGATCGGCACAGATCGCAAACTCTGGTATTACTCATCAGCAAGACGAGTCAAGTCGCTGTTGCTGATCAGAACAGCAGGTAATACTGATCAGAACAGCAAGTAAAACTGATCAGAACAGCAGGTAATACTGATCAGAACAGCAAGTAGTACTGATCAGAACAGCAGGTAATACTGATCAGAACAGCAGGTAGTACTGATCAGAACAGCAGGTAATACTGATCAGAACAGCAGGTAGTACTGATCAGAACAGCAGGTAATACTGATCAGAACAGCAGGTAAAATCTGCCATTGCTGATCAGCACAGTCAGTCAGCCCTGCTTTTACAGTTCAGCAAAAGAGACCAGCTCTGAATTCTCTGAGCCAGCAAACGATGGAGCATACTATCTATCTATCTGTCTATCTATCTATCTATCCATCTATCTATCTATACGCACATATATAGACACACACATATACACACACACATAGAATGTAGATGTCAGTTTCTTTGTATAGATTAAGATTTTTAAACTGTCTCCTAATCAGGCTCCACGAAATAGGCGCAGAGAGCGACTACAAAGGTTTCCAGCACAAATTGGGCATCCCTTCCCTCGACATCTGTTATACGCACAGCAAAGTAAGTTTTCTGGCTATCTTATATATTTTATTTCCTAGTTATTCATATTCCATCCTTTCCACAGTTTTTCAAATTTTACGAACCATATGGTTTGTGACCCCACGAAAACTAATAAAATATTACTTTTTGTATCACCTGCAGTTGATTGCAAGTGTGTGTGTTAGTGATTTACTGAGTTGTAAGGCTTTCGACTTATTGTACTAAAATTTTTGTATACACGTCCACAAGATATGTAACAAATCATACTTTTCAATTAGTATGTCTCAAATTTCGCTATTCATTACCTTTCATCTTCCTTGTAAATGTTAAATTAGGGCTGTAAAACGATAAAAAATGACTAGGTATCTATATCCTACCGAAATTGTTCAAAACTCATTATAAAAATGTTAAATAATAAATTTCATAAAATTACAAAGCCACAAAATACACACTACAATGAATACAGTGAACCTGTAACAAAAAGAAAGTAAACTTAAATATTCTGATTATTCACATATATATATATATATATATTCCTTGTTAGCTGACCCTTTATTTACACACCTAAGAAATACTAAAATATATTTGGGTATTATCTGGTATTTTACGTCCGCAACTACTTTACTTTCGAATATATTCCGTGGGGGTTAAAAGGATAGACAGACTTTTTATCTTTTTTTCTTTTTATGGAGGCTAAAATCTGAACGCAGCTTTGTATCTCACGTCCATTTTTTTTTCATTAATCACGTACAGGACGTGAATGAGAGGACCTTCAATCAGAGAACGGTAGCTCCGGAAGATCTAAATATCGACCGAGACTTCGAATTTCACGCAGCTTTGACAAAGATTTGGGCCGTTCTGGCTGTCAGCTTTGCCGATGCTCAGGTAGTCTTGAAGGTTCTTGATAAAATGATTGATTTATTATATATATATATATATATATATATATATATATATATATATATATATATATATATATATATATATATATATATATATATATATATATATATATATATATATATATATATATATATATATATATATATCAGCGGCTTGGAGTGCAAATATTTCATATAACAGCATCAATGTATGATTGACATATTCTGACCCCAAAAAGTATTTGATCTGCAAATATGCTCTCATTTTCCAACTGTAATATTGTTAATAAATTTATATACCTCACCTTCTTCCCCAGATACTACCATTATCCCTGATGGCCTACAGCTCGTACATCATGTCTGCCTACCATGAGGTTATCTTAGGCATAGGACAGCATGTCGCCAAGACTAACCTGACCTTGGGTGAGTTGTTCCCGTAGACCTTTTGTTGTAGCCATGATTTAGGTTGCAAATATGATTAGGTTATTCAGCACTGAAAAGGAAATTGAAATTAAATGGTTTGAAAGGTGTAACGGGAGGAAAACCTCACGGCTGCACTGTGAAACAAGTGTTAGGAGAGGGTTGAGAAAAGTAAGATGGAAGAAGAGAATGAGAATGGATCTCCAGTATAAAGAATGAAGGGGGTTGCAGCTAGGGGCCGAAGGTACGCTGCGAAGAACCTTAAGTAATGCCTACAGTATAGCATGTGAGGTACAATGACGGCATTACCCTCCCTACGGGAGATTACAAATAGATTACAAATAGTGTACTGTACACTGATCTTTTAATAAACAAATCCCAAGCAATTGAAGGGTGCATAAATAATCTAAAATAAAGTGATAATATCACTATTTTGCTTTTATCTTTGCTGTGATGAAGTGAATATTATGTTCTAGTTTAATATGACAATTGATGTGTAATTAAAGTAAACACAATGCCTTCTTTGCTTCTTGAATTCTATACACTTTTTGGATATGTACCTGGTAAAAAGTGACCAGTAGATTTTGTGAAAATATATATAGGCCTATTCACACTTCCAACTATTCATTTGTGACTACATAAAACTTTGGCAGATATTGTCCATCATTTCATCAAATGAGACGATGGCCCTTTGAAGTAGGGACGAGAAATTTATCCCACTTATAATTTACAAACCAATCTGCTTATCCAACATCAGACATCGTTATGGCAACTCTTATAGAACCCTTTTCATCTAATCATTCCTCCCTTCATTTTCAGAAAAAAAAAAGATTCGTAATTTTGATTTGGAAATAAATATCAATACTTTCTTTCCAGCACAATTCGGTGAGGCAGTGTTGGAGTTCGGCCTGGCTGCGGAGGAATTTACGGAAAAATTAGCATTTATTGATACTGACAAGTAAGGATGGACTGTTCTCTGCAAAGACGCCTTAATTACGGTGCTAATGGTTATAGTAGAATGTATTATTCTTCACTAGTTGAGCTGACATGATTGAAACTCCTAATATATAAGAATAATAATAGGATTTCTAGTTCAGAGAAGCACCATTGCTAAACTATTAAGATCGAGGTACATGTATCAAAGAGGAGCCTAGGCTAGATTTTAGTAACCTCTAGTGCATTGCCTGCTTATGCCGCGACCTATTAGAGAGGAAAGTTTTTACTTTAATACACACACACACACACACACACACATGCCTCGCAGCACCCCAGTGTTTCCCTTTCCTTCGTGGATTTTATCTTTATTTATATATTCATCACGTTCCATATTTTCGTGATTCAGTTATACACACACGTATATATATACAGTATATATATATATCCACACACATACATATTATTAGTATATTCTTATATTATATATATATATATATATATATATATATATATATATATATATATTGACATATATATAATTCAGTCTAGTACTAAATGCCTTCATTTACTAATACCAGAAACAGCTTCTCTCGAACGCCACAAAAGTCTGCTTGCTTCAGGAACCTGTGTAAAATTTCACGAAATCTTAATAATAATAATAATAATAATAATAATAATAATAATAATAATAATAATAATAATAATAATATTCCCAAACTCTGCGACAGCCCCCTGGCAGTGAGGAGAGCGAACGACAAGCTGATGATGGTCGAACAAGCGTTCATCGACCCGCTTGGAATCCCGGGCAGGGCGGACTTCAAGTAAGAACTTACTTTTCTGAAGAACACTCGAGGTTTTTTCTAAATTACAAAATAATTACATAGGAAGAATGAATAAAATTTCCATAAAAGAGTATATTAATTGCTGTTTTTGAGTAGCCAGTAATTAAAGCAAAATGTTTAAATTGGCAGTTTAGAGGGATTGTGCTTGTGTAAAGAAATGTATACTGTGTTGATGTATACTGTAACCATATTGTACATATTGTAATTGTAAATAATCTAAGTTTAATCCTTTCAATAAGAAGTAAAAAAAATTAAACAATGTAATTGACTGAGTTACATTACTTAATATGCTAGGGTTTAAGATATTTTGCAGAGATTCTATTTATACTATTTGACAAATGATGCGTCCCACTACAGTACAACATGTCATCAACACCACTGGTAACTTATCGCACAGATATCACAAACATGTTGAATAAAAGTTGTTGGCATGTTGGTAGTTCTAGCAAAAGCTTCACAATTATCCAGCACTGGCCATGGGGTTCGTTCTCCACTTACGGTCGTTGCCTTATTTTCAATCTGTTGGTGATATGTAAGAGATAAGTTGCCGACATTTTTATGACATCGACAGAAACACCTTGTCCCTCTTATCCATCTGATCTCATTTCTGTTTGTGTTACGTAGGAGATAAGTTGTTAACATGCTCATGACACTGACAAACATGTCGTCCCTCTTATCCTTCTAATGTTCTCATTTCTGTTTGTGATACGTAGGAGATAAGTTGTTAACATGTTCATGACGTTAACAGAAATATATTTTTTCTCTTATGCTTCTAATGTTCTCATTTCTGTTTGTGGTACATAGAAGATAAGTTGTTAACATGTTCATGACATCGACAGAAACCTCTCGTTCCTCTTATCCTTCCGATGTTCTTTTGTTTACAGTCACGTCGTGGTGGCACCGCGCATGAGCAGCACCTTCTCCAACAAGGCTTTCAACTGTCTGACTGACGTTCTGGAAGACATTACCATGTTCGACCAAGAGGAACAACTAAGGCGTTGGAAGGTGTTCGCCCAGCACCTGGAAGCTGTCACTTACTTGATGGAGTCGGCTGCCAAAGTCTTGAGGAATGACCTTTGGTGACTGTACTAGAGGCTCTGTCTACAGTCTACAATAAAACCGTATTTATTATTCGATAGGAATGCCATAAAACTGCCCACGTCTTTCAAGAGGAGGTTGTGATGTTATGATACTTGTTAGCACATATCCGTTTTCTTTGGATGTTTATGTTTGGTGCATTCCACGTTTTTCTTTTAACCTTGCTCAAGTGAACCTTTAGAAATTAGAATAGCAAATGGTTGAGGAGAGGACAGTTCTCAAAAGTATCTGCTGAGGAAACTGGTCCCTGTGAGACTGCTTTCTTTGACTGCCGAGTGTGAGCAGAAATAGTGAATGCTGAAGTATGTGGTGTTCAAAACAAAAATATATGTAATGTGGTTTCTTGTATAAATAACCTTGAGATATTTTCCTTTCACTTCATATAAAATTTCTAGTAAGAAAAGAGGGATAAATCGTGGGTAAACGACCCTACCATAAAATTAATAAAAAAATAAAAAAAACCTTATGAACATATCAGAAGCTCCCGTGCAAAACCTAAATCCATAACTGTTAAAATTGGTGTCCACTACTTTGTTTAATTTTCATAAATCAGATCTTTAATTAATTTTTTCTCAGTCTCCTGCCTTTGACAGCGCCTTACTCCTAAGCTGTGGCTATACTTTATTAATTTCATGTATCTTTGACCCTTGAACATTGAAATGTCACCACCCTGGCCATTTAGTCTTTGGAACTGACGTGAGTATATGCTTAGTTTGACCTTGTTTCGCTCACATTCAGTACTGCTCGTGACATTTATAAGTTAAATCCTGATAAAGTTACATTAACCCAAGAAACTCTTCTTTTTCTTCAATCACGATTTAAATCATTGGCTGATTCCGTAAAATTCATTGAGTTACTTAATGGTATACGTTCTGGTTGCGGTTTCTTTTGAAGTGTTGATATATTTTATATGACAAAAACTAAATTAAGTTATCAAGACATGAAAATGTACGTTTTCTATACATAGAAGACGGATATTCATCCTTTTACTGTACCTCCTTTCATATTGTCTTTCTTCTATCTTGCTTTCCAGCCTCTCCTAACAAATGATTCACAGTACAACTGCTTTGAGGTTTTCCTCCTGTTACACCTTTTCAAACCTTTGACTGTCAATATCCGTTTCAGCGCTGAATGACCTCATAGGCCCCAGTACTTGGCGTTTGGCTTGAATTGTATATTCAGTTCACTTCAAATCATAATATATCCAAAAAGGATATTTTTCCATTTAGGTGATTCGACTAAATGGAAATTTGTGCATTCCGAAGACAGATACACATCGTCAAACACATTAACTAACCACGAGTGAATAATACCATTGCAAGAAAAGTCTTTCGTAATAACAAGCAAATAAAGAATTAACAAGAAAATAAAAAGAGAGAGAGAAAAATATCTATTTTCCGACGCATGCGTGCATTACGCCCGAAGACTTCCTGTCGAGAGGTGGTGGGGAAGTTCAGAAAAATTTCTTTTTCCGAAAACAGGAAGACTATAGTAGGCTCCGCTGCTTTTGGTAAAGAGCGAGGATACGCCTTCCTGCTCCACTTGATTGCAAGGATGAAATGAAATCCTGGAACCCCCCAAACGACGCGTATTTCCGAAGCGTCTGTGTTGTGTGTTTGTTTATGTATGTATGAATATGTACGAGTTCCTATTGGTACGCTAGATTACTACGCTAGCTTGTTCTTGCTAGGAGGGGTGACAGTGAGTCTACCTAGATTCCCCAAAAGCCGTGTGTATTTCCGAAGCTTCTGTATGAGTGCTGTGTGTGTGTGTTTGTGTATGAGTGTATGTGATGGTATACATCCTATTATACGCTTGTATGTTCTCGCTGGAAGAGGCAACAGACGTCTACCTGGAACCCCCCAGAAAGTGTATTTCCGAAGCTTCTGTGTCGTGTGTGTTTGTGTATGTGTATGCGGGTGTATGTATGAGTGTATGTGGTGGTATACATCCTATTATATGCTCTTATGTTCTCGCAGGAAGAGGTGACAGTGCGTCCACCTGGAACTTGGGCCCCAAAGACGCGTATTTCCGAAGTTTGTATGTTGTGTGTATGTGTGTATGAATGTAAGGGTTCCTATACGCACGATTATTGCGCTCGCTTTTTCTCGCTTGGGGGAGGGGGAGAGAGAGAGAGAGAGAGAGAGAGAGAGAGAGAGAGAGAGAGTGTGTATGAGTTCGTATACACCCTATTATTCGTTTGTATGTTCTCGCTAGTGGAGGCAAAAGTGAGTTTAACTCTATATAACCTTTCTTTTTAAGTACCGAGACTGATTGGCTGACTTATGTGATTTTTTACTTATCCCATTTTTTAATCGTTAAGACTGAATCAATTTTACGCCAGAAGTAAAATCAAGATTACCGCAGACAAGAAAAATTATTTATGATCACTTATAGACGTTTACGACAATGTCGCACTTTTCAAAAGGACACTCCAATATGTTTCAATGTCTGATTTTGTCTAATAAAACATTTGCTTAGATCTGAAACCACGTTACTGCCCACGCAAGTAAACAAACTACCTAGAATTGAGAAAGACTTTAAAACATCCGCTGGGTCTAAGACGGGTTTAGGGGTGGATTTAACAACAGAATACCTGACATTTTACTAAAAAATGGCGTAATGAAACTTCTGTCATTAAAGGCATGATGTTAAGTTTATGGAAGCGTACGAAAATGGGCAATATTATTCCGTCCCAGTGAAACGCCCCTTTGAAAAACTCACCAGAGCGGTACAGAAACTGGGGACATAGAACTGGGAAAACCCATAGGTAGGATATAGGATTTCGGCAACTTTGCTCGTCTTAATTTTTTCAGCACATACATACATAAATACATACACATACACATTTATGTATATATACATACACACACAAAATATACATAGGTTATGTGGATGCATTTGTAAGAATACAATGTCACTACAATCGCTATTTGAGCCTTCTCTCTCTCTCTCTCTCTCTCTCTCTCTCTCTCTCTCTCTCAGAGGTGTATAATAAAAGTACGTACTGAAATTAGATAACGGATCAGTATATACTGTATATATACACAATATTAGATATATATATATATATATATATATATATATATGTATATATATACACGTATGTATGTATATTTGAGGGTACTGTGTTTAATATGAACCAGATAGAACCACATAAAGCCAATCCTAGCCAAGAGTACCGTACTCAATGCTTCTTTCCACAACCCTACACTTTGAAGACATAAATCCTTTGCACCTAACCATCCCGCAATCTAAAGGATACAGTAGGAACTTGGAGGAAATATTATAAGGTATGAACCGTTTTAAATCACTGAGTTCACGCGCGTAATCGTGAGTCACCGCTTTCTTGAGAATTACGCGCGAAACTGTGACCGAATCTAATGTACCAAAACCACTTTATTCTGTCGAAATAGACTTATAACGACTGGTGCTGTGCATGACGAATTCTTCGAAAATAGAATGATGAGGATTTTTCAATGTTTTTCAGTTATTTTAGCAGTGTCTATGACGAGAGTGTTCTTGGGTCACAAATAATAGCGCGTACACGTAAGGTAACAAAGAAATAGAAATAAGTATAAGGAATTGGATTGGAGAATAAAATTTAGGACAAAGGCCAAACGCTGGGACCTCTGAGATCACTCAGCGCTGAAAATAATGTTGAAATAATTGTTAGGAGAGGGTGGAAAGTCAGGTGGAAGTGAGAGAATATGAGCGGAGGAGCAGTAAAAGGAATGAAAGGGGTTGCAGCTAGAGGTCTAAGGGACGCTGCAAAGTACCTTGAACAGTGCCCACACTGCACCGCGTGAGGTAAACAGCTGTTTGTAAATGTATTCTATAGACAAAACAATAGCGTAACTGATGCGGTGTGCCTAAACTCTCTCGATACCTTGATATGTAAAAGATATGTTATATATTCTGCATTTGCACTGTTGTTAGGACGAACGACTACAAGCAATATATTTGGGCGTTGGTTCCTAACAAGTCTGCATAACGGCATATGCACTTATGCACAACAAGCAGCAATTTCTTTGTTAGGTCTTGGCAACTAAATATCTTTGTTGCATGCCAAGCGAGAGCTAGTTCTGACACAAGTTCTTACTAAGTTTATAATCATAAAATCAACATTTATCGTCTTAGAAAAAGGCGGACGAGAAGAACCTCTGGAAAAAATAAATAAATAAATAAAAAGTGGGTAAGGAGAAACCTGCTTAGAATTTCGATATATTCACTTAGGTGGTATTATCATAAATTTCAGTCTTCATTAAACTGTAAATACTTGACATCCTACGGCGGATTTAGAGAGAAGATTGAAAACAGTTTGGAGACTGAGAATATTTTAAAGGCTGGGAAGATTTTAAAGACGGAATCCTTTAAAGACTGGGAATATTTTGAAGATTGGGAATACTTTAAAGACCGGGAATATTTTAAAGATTGAGAACACTTTAAAGATTAAGAATACTTTAAAGACTGAGAATATTCAAAGAATGAGAATATATAAATATTTAGATTTTTAATGATTGAGAATATTTTAGACCGAGAATATTTGAAGATTGAAGATGTTGCACAGATTAAGAATATTTTAAAGACTGAGAATATTCAAAGATTAAGAATATTTGAAAGACTGAGAATATTAAAAAGAATGACAATATCTTAAAGATTAAGAATATTTTAAAGATTGAGCATACTTTAAAGATTAAAAATATTTTAAAGACTGAGGATATTTCGAAGATTAAGAATATTTTTAGAATACTTTAAAGACTGAGAGTATTTTAAAGATTAAGAATATTTTCAAGACAGAATATTTTAGAATGAGAATATTTCAAAAATTACGAATATTTGAAAGACTGAGAATATTAAAAAGAATGACAATATCTTAAAGATTAAGAATACTATAAAGATTAAAACTATTTCAAAGACGTCACCGACAGCAGTGTCAATCTGGCCAACAGACAAATCCACCTACGTCACTCAATCAATGAATGTCATGTTTCCATGGAACCAGAATCAGATGGACCTTAAAAAAAAAAATAAATCAACACCCATACGCCCCTCAGTGAGAAGATAATGACATGGACACACGCCCACTTCCTTGCAAACATTTTTTACTGCAAGCAAACTTGATTCTGAAAGCGACAGCAACATGGGACACTGCGCAGTATTATATTTTACGTCGTCTGATAAAACTTGTTTTTTGTATGTTTGAATTTATTTTACTTTCCATCCTTATAGGCCTATACATACATACATACATGAATACATACATACATACATACATGCATACATACATACATACACACATGAATACTGGCTGATACATGCATTTATCATACACATAATTCACTCAAGGAACCTGGCTGACAAATGCATTTATCAATTATAATTCAATAAGGTATGTAT
Organism: Macrobrachium rosenbergii; assembly: GCF_040412425.1. NCBI lineage: Eukaryota > Metazoa > Arthropoda > Malacostraca > Decapoda > Palaemonidae > Macrobrachium > Macrobrachium rosenbergii. Next base: position 37,294,347 of record NC_089757.1, on the reverse strand, counting down.
ATATGAATATCATATAATTATATAATTTTTATATATGTATGTATATACAAATATATATATGCATATATATATATATATGTATGTATATATATATATATATAGGTATATATAATTTCTATTTATATATATATCTTTATACATATATATATATATATATATATATATATATATATATAATTTCATATATATATATATATATATATATATATATATATATATATATATATATATATATATATATATGAGAATCATCTCTATCAAACATTCACGTAAGCTACTCGACAGTTGCTTACAAAACAAAAAAAACTCCTCAAATCCTTCAGAAATGTTTTTATTCCCTTTTAAATAGGATGAGGAGCATATATCCGAAATTGCGAAGCATAGAACAAAAAAATTAAGCAGAAAAATAAAGAATAAAGCTAAATCCCAATGGAGGACTTCCTCTTCCCCTGATGTTCATTACCTTTCGTATCAATCGTCCGATCGAGACAATGAGGCATCCGCTGTGACTAAGGTATTCTGGGAGAGGTGACGGAACTCCATCCTGGAGTACGCCGGAAGCCTCTCTCTCTCTCTCTCTCTCTCACCTCCTACACACCTCTTAAGGAATGTTATAATAGTGCAGACATTTTCAGTGGGACTGGAATTGTTTATTATTTTTTCATAATATTCTTTTTTTTAAGCAGTCAGGTCACTGTTTTTGATAGTGATTTAAACCATTATATTAAGGAGACCTGTATTCTTTATATCTTAAAACAAAATTTATTAATGGACCACCATAAGAAATTACAAAGGGGTATAATTTGTTACTCTGTTCAATATTAAATAAATCAAATAAATTATATAATATATATATATATATATATATATTTATATATATTTATATATATATATATATATGTATATATATATATATATATATATATATATATATATATATATATATATAATATATATATATATATATCCCTATATATATATATATTTCTTCTGTAATGAACATTAATATTAGCATTCAGACAGCATTATTTATTTTCTGACTCGAGATGCGTATACTTTACATTTCACACTATAAACAGTAAA
>NC_089757.1:37265764-37288264 GCF_040412425.1 Macrobrachium rosenbergii | reverse complement strand
AGGGTCCGAAGGGACGCTGCAAAGAACCTTAAGTAATGCCTACAGTATTATTAATATGGTTCTGGGTCTCAGGCATTCAGGGAAGAGTTTAGACTCCGATTTGGCTATCAGATGATTTTTCATTAGCTAGAAGCTATATTATGTTTCATCTATACTAATGGTTATGTGGAAAACTTTGTTAATATAAATGAAATTGTGAACAAAATGTTATCATCAATCAACAAAGGATTTATTGATAAGCTCACACGTTATTCTATAAACGATTAGCAATCTGATACACTTTTTAAATGATAGGGATCACTGTGTGTGTGTATATATATATATATATTTATATATATATATATATATATATATATATATATATATATATATATATATATCTATATATCTATAATATATATATATATATGTGTGTATGTTGTGTTTGTCTGTTTGTTTTTGTGAATCTAAACGTTTATTACAAGCATAATTTCAATTTGTGATATACCGGTATGTATGTATATATAAACAGCATATAAGCATAGTCAGTATATCATTATATATGTACTTATAAAATCATACACATATATACATTATATGTGTATATGTATATGTATATATATATATATATATATATATATATATATATATATATATATATATATATATATATATATATATATATATATATATACATATACAGTATATGGGCAGAGTCAAAGATATTACATTAAATTTATTGCACAGTTTCGCAAAAATCCACACGCGTTTACGCTCAAGTACATATGTCTGTATTTATAGTAAATAAGAGGTGCTTTATAGAGCGTGCTTGCAGTCACAGGCAACCAAACAGACTGATTTTTGTCTTTTAATCTAGTTTACAGTTTCGTTCTTTAAATCTTCAGCCGCGCGGTGCACTGTAGGCATTACTTAAGGTTCTTAGCAGCGTCCCTTCGGGGCCTAGCTGCAACCCCTTTCATTCATTTCACAGTACCTTCCTTCATATTCTCTCTCTTCCATCTTACTTTCCAATGTAAGAAGGAAGAAAGAGAATATGAAAGGAGGTACATGGTAAGAACGAAAGGTTGCAGCTTAGCAGAAGGACGCTGCTGCTGCTAATGCCTACAGTGTACACCACATGAGGTATGACGGCACTAACCTGCCTACGGGATTCATTAGGAAGAAGTACGAGGAAGTAAGGGGAAATACAGATAAATGAGATCTCGCTTATTAAAAAAAGATAATAAATTAGTAAATTAATAATAAAGAATGAGCAAAATTATGATAATGTCAATAGATGCTACAAAAAGTGAACCAAAATTATAATGATATTCTCATATTTATCATAAATGATAAATGAATAAGCTTTAGACCCAAATGTTTGACGCACTTACTAAAAAAGTTTTCACGCCATAATCATTTCTTTTGACAGATATTTTAGCGGACGATGCAGCCGACGAGAATGAGGCTCACAGTAGCTGTGGTGCTGTTCATGACAGCTGTTTTACAGCAGGCAGACTGTCATAAAATGGGACTCGGACAGTGCAAGAAGCCAGATGCTCTGCAGAACTTCAAACCTGATCAGGTAAATTGACCACTGGAGAGAGAGAGAGAGAGAGAGAGAGAGAGAGAGAGAGAGAGAGAGAGAGAGAGAGAGAGAGAGAGAGTCATTTCCTCTCGGGTTGTAAAAATTTATACTTATACTATAAATGAACACTGACGACTGGAACACCTATACAGAGAGAGAGAGAGAGAGAGAGAGAGTCATTTCTCTCGTTGTAAAAATGTATACTTATACTATAAATGAACACTGACGTCTGGAACATTTATACAGTGAGAGAGAGAGAGAGAGATTGCCCAAAAGTATATTATCCTATGAAGGAAAGTTCGCGTTCCTTTGTAATCAAATGACATTAATTTAGAAACATAAGTTATACGGATTTGTTGAAAGATTAATATTTTGTTGAAATTATCCGAGAGAAAAAAGTATCTCCATCAGCAAGGTCACTGATCTCGAAATTCCTGTTTTTCCTAAACCCGTTTATCCTAATTCCCAAACAGCTTAAAATGAAGTAATAGATTCCCTTTAGGATTCTGCAAAACTTTCGAAATTGAGATGTGCCACCTATTGGGCCCGTGAAACACTAATGCACAAGTTACTGCAGTTTCAGAATGATTCTTCAATGCTTTATTTAGGGGCTCAATTGCAGTATCTGCAAAATCAGTAGTAAGGCAAGGGAAAATGCAGCACCTACCATTTTCCTCAGTTTTGTATTTTTTGCAGATACTGCAGTTTTCCATTTTAGAGCATATAATTTGAAGATCTGGATACAACGATTCTTGAGAAATCCGGCCTTGCGAATTGCCATTCAAGATCAGTGGTGTTATTGGGGTATTCCCCATTAACAAATCTATTTCATAGACATTAACAAAGTTCAAACTCGTGCAAGCCCGCGAGCGACAGCAAAAAGAATTAACGACACCACTAAGGCATGTCACCCACTTTTAGCAAATTGGGTTTACTGGGTACATCACCACGCCTGTCTCTACCAGAGTCTGTGGCGTAGTACATAAACAGTACTTTCATTTTCCTCTGACGTGACAATAGACGGATATGATGAGTTCCGTTACGCTAAACGAAGCTTTTGTTTTATATCAGTTATATCAGCAGTTCTAAATCGTTTCAAAGCAGGATTAAAATTGTATAGAATAGAACAGAATAGAATATAGGATTTAGGCCAAAGGCCAAACGCTGTGACCCATGGAGTCATTCAGCGATGAAACGGAAATTGACAGTAAGGGGGTTTGAAAGGTGTAACAGGAGGAAGACCTCAAAGCAGTTGCACTATGAAATAGTTATTGGAGAAGGTGGAAAGTCAGATGGAAGAAAGGGAATATGAACGGAAGTGCAGTAAAAGGAATGAAAGAGGATCCGCATAATCAAGGCCACCGAAAATAGATCTATCTTTCGGTGGTCTCGGTATAATGCTGTATGAGCCGCGGCCTATGAAACTTTCAGCCACGACCCGGTGGTGGCCTATCCTTAGCGTTGCCACGCGAACGATTATGGCTAACTTTAACCTTAAATAAAATGAAAACTACTAAGTCTAGAGGGCTGCAATTTGGTATGTTTGATGACTGGAGGGTGGATGATCAACATACCAATTTGCAGCCTTCTAGCCTCGGTGGTTTTTAAGATCTGATGGCGGACAGAAAAAGTGCGGACGGACAGACAAATAGCCATCTCAATAGATTTTACAGAAAACGTAAAAATTAATAAAGCCTGTTGTTATCTTTTCAAAATTGCTTCTGCGGTCTTTCGACATACAAGGAGGTCTTTCATAAGAAAGACAACGGTTCTTCCAGGAATTCTAAGCGTCCTTGGACTTAAGAAAGGATATGTCTCGCCGTATCTCGCATGATTCTGTTTTCTCAATGACACGGGGATGATTTTTTTTAAAAAAGGACTTTCCCACCATTATAGCTGTTTAAAATTCATATTCTCCACTCTCCACTGCTGACGCATCCGCTAGTCAACGCAGTGATTGGTGAATACACAAGATAATATAAAAATCATAAAAGGAATCATCCTTATCTACACTGCAGCACACACATGTATGTTTGTGAACTCAAATATACACTGTAAACGGATGTGTGTAGTGTAAAACCATTATCTCATCAATATATCTGACACATGTACGTTTGTGCAATCACATGCAGGCTATATTCAAATACATGTACAGTACAAAAATATTATCTCATCAGTATGTATGACACATGCATGTACAGTACACACTGTTATCTCATCAATACATCTGACACACGCACGTTTGTGTAATCACATACATACTATATTCAAATAAATGTACAGCACAAAACTATTATCTCATCAATATATGACACAAGCACGTGTCGCTGTTATCTCATCAATATATCTGACACACGCACGTTTGTGTAATCACATACATACCCACTGTCATGTCATCAACATACGTAACAGCTTCTCGCCAACAGTTCACAGGCCTCTGGTACGTGATCGAGATCTTCAGCACGACCAGCAAATGCATGACGATGACCTTCAACAGGACCGACACAGGGTTCAAAGTGACGGAAGCCAGGGAGTTCGTCGTCGGCCGAATGGTCAACATCGACCACACCTTCAGCAACACGGGAACCTTCACTATCAACGACCCCAGCAACCCTGCCATCATGACGGCTAATTGGCCTTCAAGTAAGTGTCGCTGTGGAGAGGGTCTTTGACTCTGAGTGAGATTTGGGCTTCGTTCACACTGCATCAGACATGTCATGAACAAGTTGGCAACTTATCATATACATGTCCCAAACATGTTGAATACAAGTCAATGACTTTGTTGCACACACATCACAAACATGTTGGATACAAGTAGAGGACTTCATCACACACACATCACAAACAGGTTGAATACAAGTCAAGAACTTTGTTGCACACACATCACAAACAGGCCGAATACAAGTCAAGGACTTTGTTGCACGCACATCACAAATAGGTTGAATACAAGTCAAAGACTTTGTTGCACACACATCACAAATAGGTTGAATACAAGTCAAAGACTTTGTTGCACACACATCACAAATAGGTTGAATACAAGTAGAGGGCTTCATCACACACACACACACATACAAACAGGTTGAATACAAGTCAAAGACTTTGTTGCACACACATCACAAATAGGTTGAATACAAGTCGAGGACTTTGCTGCACACACATCACAAACAGGCTGAATACAATTCAAGGACTTTGTCGCACACACACACACACACACATCACAGACAGGCTGAATACAAGGCAACAACTTATTGTTAGTCCTAACCAATGCTTCATTAGCCAAAGATTCGTTCTCCACTCGCGTCGTAAACTAGTTTTCAACCTGTTCACGATATGTAAGCAATAAGTTGCTGACTTGTGTTGACGACAAATTCCGAAGGCAAACTTATTTATTTTTCTAAGCATCTTCCTTCATTTTCTTTCCTCAGATTTCCTCAGCTCCGCTGACGTCAGGATCGTGGACACCGACTACAGTTCTTTTGCAGTTCTCTTCGAGTGCCAGTTCTTGTACGTCATCAACAGACACTCAGCTGTGATTCTCAGCAGGGAGCCTAAACTCAGCAATACGACAGTTGATAGGGTAAGCGGAAATCTTTCATTCATCTATGACAGTGGTTCTTAGCCTTTTTCAGTGCCCGTACCCCCTTGATTTCTCAGAAAATGTTCTCGTACCCCCATCCAATATAAATACAATACAAAAGTATGAAAAGGATTAGTGATACAAACCTTGCTGAGAAATTATTAGATGTATTCAATTGCTGAACAAAGTTGCTATTTTTATTTCAAAGAAGTGTCAATTAATAGGATACAATGAATACACATTATAACAGTAAGAAAATTGTTTACAGCACTAACTTTAAAAAAGTAATTGAGACAATTATAACAGGAGAAAAATTAGGAAAATACATGTTTTACTCTCTCATGGTAAATATACAGCACCATTCCACTGGCTATCATGTCTCGTACCCCAAGGTTTAAGGTTTCGGGGGTACAGGTACCCAAGGTTAAGAACCACTGATCTATGACTATTTTAGTATTGCCACAAGGACAGGAAAAAATTTGCTGGTTCATCTTAGTAATATTAATTATTTCTCGGATGAACATCAGTCTGGTATGACCACAGAAGAGGTTTATGATTTGATTAAAACAGCAAAGGAAAAACCATTTATTAATCTAACCTGAATACAAAATGCAAACACTATTATTGGTGCTTCTACTGAAAACCTTACTTACTTCCCCCAACCCAAGATCAAAAACGACCTGACCGCGTTCGGAATCGACGTCTCCGACTTCGACATCATCGACCACCGAAACTGCAACAAGCCCGGAGAGGCCGACTTCAACTGGGCCATCGACGAGAACACTTTCAAAATCACGGACCCCAAGAAGGCTAAGCAACCCACGACGTCCCAGCCTTCGTCGCCGCCCGCGTCTGGAGTCGCTGATCCCACGGAGATAGAAATTATCGAAGCTGATGCCACGGAAAACGAAGTGTTTTCGTAGAAGGGAGGAGAAAAATACATATTGCTTTTTAAGATATAATGGACGAGTTTTTCTTGGTTTAGGGAGTTACAGAGACCTATTCATTCCTGTAAAGCATTTTGTCGTCTTGTTCAACCGAGCAGAGATGTCAAGACACATTCACCAATGAATTCCATGGAGTAGGGAATGTTTAAAATCAGAAAATATATTGCAAACACTTTAAACAATCGTTTCAACAAATGTATATATGAAGAGAGAGAGAGAGAGAGAGAGAGAGAGAGAGAGAGAGAGAAAATATAAGGCAAACACATTTAAAAAACCGTTTCAAAAATATATTTGAGAGAGAGAGAGAGAGAGAGAGAGAGAGAGAGAGAGAGAGTCTGGTTACATTTTTATCACATTTAAAACGCTGGCTACTGAGGCCGCCCACCTTACCTCTCTCTCTCTCTCTCTCTCTCTCTCTCTCTCTCTCTCTCTCTCCTCTCTCTCTCTCTCTCTCTCTCTCTCTCTCTCTCTCTCTTAGTTCGTTTGAAAAATCAGCATCCAAAGCACTCTTTTTTAAGTTTGGAGAGCCATGTCTATTATTATTATTATTATAAAAAATATGCTCACAATATTGATTTATTCAAGGGCGAAAAATCAAAACCTCAGGCAGCATGAGATCAGAATATTAAAGTGTTGATGTAAGCATCAACGAAGACAATTTCCTTAAAATCTTCTTCGTTTCGAACCCAGATATTCTCTCTTTTCCAAGAACACTTCAAACTGTCTAGTCTTCATCTCACTGCTCATGTCAGTATCACGTCTGATCGTTTTATTCAAACTGTTTCTCACCTGAAAGGAATCTTACCTTTCACACTAGAGAGCTCTATTCTGCCCTAAATTGGGAGACTGCAGTATATGCAAAAATACAAAACTGAGAAAAATGGTGGATACTGCAGTTTTCCTTTGCCTTACTACTGATTTTGCAGATACTGCAAATAGGACCCCCTAAATAAAGTACTGAAGAATCATTCTGAAACTGCAGTAACTTGTGTATTAGTGTTTCACGAGCCCAATAGGTGGCATATATCAATTTCGAAAATTTTGCAGATACTGCAGTTTCCCTTGCCTTACTACTAATTCTGCAGATACTGCAAATGAGACTCCCTACATAAAGCATTGAAGAATCATTCCGAAACTGCAGTAACTTGTGTATTAGTGTTTCACGAGCCCAATAGGCGGCATATCTCAATTTCGAAAATTTTTCAGATACTGCAGTTTTCCCTTGCCTTACTACTGATTTTGCAGATACTGCAAATGAGACCCCCTAAATAAAGCATTGAAAAATCATTCTGAAACTACAGTAACTCGTGTATTAGTGTTTCACGAGCCCAATAGGTGGCACATCTCAATTTCGAAAATTTGGCAGATACTGCAGTTTTCCACTTTAGGGAAGTATTGACAAGAACTGTAAACCAAATTCTAGTTAACGGAACTAAAGCGGACAAATGAAAGTCTGTGTTGTATAAGCGGAAATGCTATTACGTATGCATTTCTAGTTCAACGTTGATAAATAGCACACTGTGAGTCACTGCTCTAAATAAAGTTAATATTACATGATGGCTTCAACAATTCAGGAAAACTTTAGGACCTTATTTTAAGTTTTCGAAATGCTGCGTATAATAATAATAATAATAATAATAATAATAATAATAATAATAATAATAATAATAATAATAATAATAATAATAATACTCATAGTAGCTTGAGGCTTAAAATGGAGAAACAAATCCACAGTTATGTATATGTACATATATCTAAATATGTATATAACTGTAGATTTGTTTCTCCAGTAATAATAATAATAATAATAATAATAATAATAATAATAATAATAATAATAATAATAATAATAATAATAATAATAACATCCTTTATTTCACCTCAGAGCCATATAAGGGAATATTAAAAGCAGAGGCAATACAATACACACATTCTAGATACACGAGATAAAGGATAAAAATAGTAATCGCCTATACCCAAACAGTTACCGAAGTAATAGTAATGATAGCAGTTTGGCTCTCTCTCCAATCACAATAAAATCTCTAACCACAGAGAGAGAGAGATAGAGGGAGAGAGAGAGAGCTCGACACTCTACCACATCCAAGCTACGAATAGAGAGAGAGAGAGAGAGAGAGAGAGAGAGAGAGAGAGAGAGATCGAGCTACAAGCTAGAAGAGAGAGAGAGAGAGAGAGAGAGAGAGAGAGAGAGAGAGAGCTCGAAACTACCACATCCAAGCTACAAAGAGAGAGAGAGAGCGCTAGCCAGCCTTATAGGGGAGAGAATATTGCTTTGTCAAATTAAGTTTTATAGGTGATGCAGAGCCGGAATATTTATATCAAGAAGTAATTAGTTAAGAGAGAGAGAGAGAGAGAGAGAGAGAGAGAGAGAGAGAGAGAGAGAGAGAGAGAGAGAGAGAAAAACGAAAAAAAAAGTGATGATGTGGAAATACAAAAAGGTTAACCTTGGCTAAATGTTGCGACCTGTGCTCTTAAATCCACCAGCCTCCTTTGGGTGGGCGGCTACTCACTCACTCTGCCCAATGCAGCAGCAACGCTTCTGGGGGAATGCGCTACTACTGGTGTGGGCGTCTCCCCTTGGTGTATTCCTGGTTCTGCTATCTTCACCACTCCCTTCCTGCTAAAGCCTACGTACGAGAGAGAGAGAGAGAGAGAGAGAGAGAGAGAGAGAGAGGAGCTAGGAGCTAGACGACTCTACCACATCCAAGCTACAAAGAGAGAGAGAGAAAGTTAAGAGTTAGACGACTCTACCACATCCAAGCTACAAAGAGAGAGAGAGAGAGAGAGAGAGAGAGAGAGAGAGAGAGAGAGAGAGAGTTGGGAGCTAAATGTTCTACCACAGCCAAGCTACAAAGCGAGAGAAAATGTAACTAGCTACAGAGAGAGAGAGAGAGAGAGAGAGAGAGAGAGAGAGAGAGAGAGATCTTCCTATAAGCTACATCCCTCAAGTATTTTGTGACCACTTCCTTGACATTTTTTCTGACCTAAATATGCGGCGTCCATGGGGCGCAAAGGTCAAAACATGTGCTTTCGTGCATCTAATGATTAGCTAAATATCTTAGAAGAACAGACTGGAAAAGGTCGCGGGAGTTTGTACCTTCGCTGTCATTGAGGAAAAATTTCCCTCATTCTCATCAATATATTCGACAAAGAAAATCCCTCAGTGGAAGAAAAATCTTCATGAATAGGAACTGCTGTAGTCTCAAAGAGATTATGGGACAAAACCTAAAAAAATAATTAAACAATAAAAATGTTTTATGATAATGCCCTACAGCGGGACAGGGTTGCAGAAACAAAAGTTCAGGAGGTCATAATTATACACTTTACCTGAGGGGAAGATGAATTGTGCATGATGATTATATCTCATGTTTTCTGTGGCTAATTGTGAAAAAGTCAATGCACAATTTCCTGTCTATAATTCCATTATGCGTGGTACGATACCTCCCTTTGTATTAACAATACCTTGAATTGTAGCAAAAATTTCTCATAAAATGGTATTTTATAGCGCCTGCGCTCAAAACCATTTTGGTTTATGCAGGCAATCATGATATGATTGCCTATAAAAGTAATGAGCTTCATCTCATTTATGTTATTATATATATATATATATATATATATATATATATATATATATATATATATATATATATATATATATATATATATATATATATATATATTTATATATATATGTGTGTATGTGTGCGTGTGTGTTTCATATAGTCTGCAATGCAGATTAATTGTGTTTTATGAATCATATTTTTATAAGCCCCTCAGTAAGCTTCACCACTGTCGAAATGAAGTAAACAGAATGTCGGATTGCATAGATAAGCATCTAGCGAAGCAATTTACAGAACAAGTGTAGTGACACAAAAATTGCAAAATAAATAAATGGGTTGAAAATATGAAAACTGTGATTCAGAGGATTGCGGAAAAGAGTCCTGCCTTGCAACTAATGTTACAGGAAATGGGAAAATTCTTTGAACAAAATTTAACCATGGAATTACTATGCAAAAGCAAATAACCAGAGGATCTACGAATATCATAAATAGGAAAAATAAAATTCTAAACTAAAAATGAGTCAGTATACATATACATAAACCCGTCCCTTTCAGTCCTTAGCTTCTTTCTCTCTCTCTCGCTCTCTCTCTCTCTCTCTCTCTCTCTGGGAAGAGAGATAGAAAGATGAGAAGAGGCTCTGGGCAGGAAGGACCCCCAGTCCTTACTTCTTTTCCAGTCTCTTATCTCTCTCTCTCTCTCTCTCTCTCTCTCTCTCTCTCTCTCTCTGGGAAGAGAGATGGAAAGATAAGAAGAGGGCTCTGGGCTCCCACCACTCCCTTTCAGTCTCTTCTTTTCCTCTCTCTCTCTCTCTCTCTCTGGGAAGAGAGATGGAAAGATGAGAAGAGGCTCTGGGCAGGAAGGGAGGTCCCACCACTCCCTTTCAGTCCTTAGCTTCTTTTCCTCTCTCTCTCTCTCTGGGAGGAGAGATAGAAAGATGAGAAGAGGCTCTGGGCAGGAAGGGAGGTCCCACCACTCCCTTTCAGTCCTTAGCTTCTTTTCCTCTCTCTCTCTCTCTCTCTCTCTCTCTCTCTGGGAAGAGAGATGGAAAGATGAGAAGAGGCTCTGGGCAGGAAGGGAGGTCCCACCACTCCCTTTAAGTCCTTAGCTTCTTTTCCTCTCTCTCTCTCTCTCTCTCTCTCTCTCTCTCTCTCTCTCTCTCTCTCTGGGAAGAAAGATAGAAAAATGAGAAGAGGCTCTGGGCAGGAAGGAGGTCCACCCTCCTTTCAGTCCTTAGCTTCTTTCTCTCTCTCTCTCTCTCTCTCTCTCTCTCTCTCTCTCTCTCTCTCTCTCTCTCTCTCTCTCTCTCTCTGGGAAGAGAGATAGAAAGATGAGAAGAGGCTCTGGGCAGGAAGGGAGGTCCCACCACTCCCTTTCAGTCCTTAGCTTCTTTTCCTCTCTCTCTCTCTCTCTCTCTCTCTCTCTCTCTCTCTCTCTCTCTCTCTCTCTCTCTCTCTCTCTGGGAAGAGATGGAAAAATGAGAAGAGGCTCTGGAGCAGGAAGGAGGTCCCAACCTCCTTTCAGTCCTTAACTTTTTCCTCTCTCTCTCTCTCTCTCTCTCTCTCTCTCTCTCTCTCTCTCTCTCTCTCTCTGGGAAGAGAGATGGAAAAGATGAAAAGAGGCTCTGGGCAGGAAGGTCCACCACTCCTTTCAGGCCTTAGCTTCTTTCCTCCTCTCTCTCTCTCTCTCTCTCTCTCTCTCTCTCTCTCTCTCTCTCTCTGGGAAGAGATGGAAAGATGAGAAGGGCTCTGGGGCAGGAAGGAGGTCCCACCCTCCCTTTCAGTCCTTAGCTTCTTTCTCTCTCTCTCTCTCTCTCTCTCTCTCTCTCTCTCTGGGAGAGAGATGGAAAGATGAGAAGAGGCTCTGGGCAGGAAGGGAGGTCCAACCCTCCTTTCAGTCCTTAAACTCTTTCTCTCTCTCTCTCTCTCTCTCTCTCTCTCTCTCTCTCTCTGGGAGGAGAGAGATAGGAAAATGAAGTCTCTGGGCAGGAAAGAATTCCCTCCTTCAGTCCTTGCTTCTTTTTCTCTCTCTCTCTCTCTCTCTCTCTCTCTGGGAGAATAGGGATGAAAGGGCTCTGGGCAGGAAGGAATTCCACCACTCCCTTTAAGTCCTTAGCTTCTTTTCTCTCTCTCTCTCTCTCTCTCTCTCTCTCTCTCTCTCTCTCTCTCTCTCTCTCTCTCTCTCTCTCTCTCTCTGGGAAGAAAGATAGAAAAATGAGAAGAGGCTCTGGGCAGGAAGGGAGGTCCCACCCCTCCCTTTCAGTCCTTAGCTTCTTTTCCTCTCTCTCTCTCTCTCTCTCTCTCTCTCTCTCTGGGAAGAGAGATAGAAAGATGAAAAGAGTCTCTGGGCAGGAAGGGAGGTCCCACCTCCCTTTCAGTCCTTAAACTACTTTTCACTCCTCTCTCTCTACTCTCTCTTCTTTCTCTGGGAAGAGATGGAAAGAAGATGAGGAGAAGGGCACAGAGCTGGAAGGGAGGTCCCAACCCTCCCTTCGATCTAAAGCTTCTTTCCTCTCTCTCTCTCTCTCTCTCTCTCTCTCTCTCTCTCTCTCTCTCTCTCTCTCTCTCTCTCTCTCTCTCTGGGAAGAGAGATGGAAAGATGAGAAAGAGCACAAAAGCAGGAAGGGGAGGTCCCAACCTCCCCTTTAAGTCCTGCTTCTTTTCAGGTAAATATCTCTACTCTATAAAAATATTAGAGAAAAATAGTGGAAAATATATCTGAAGCAGGAAGGAAACCCCACCAGTCCCTTTCAAGAGACAGAAGGATCTTTTCCAGAAAATTAGAAAGTGGAAAAAGCTCTCTCAAAGAAAAGAATGCATGGAAAGAGATGGAACTAAAAAGTAAGATAGAAAAGAGCAGGACAAAAGATTATACAATCAAAAGAAATGAAAAAGGACTTCTTTCCTCTCTCCCTCAAAAATATCAAGGAAAACTCTCTCTCTCTTTACTCTCTCTCTCTCTCTCTCTCTCTCTCTTTCTCTGGGAATTGAAGATGGAAAACGAATGAAAAAGGAGATATGCACGAGACGGTCCCAACCCACCCTTTTTGTTAAAGAAAGTTTTCCTCTCAATCGCTCTCTCTCTATCTTATTAAGACAAAGTCTCAGGCAAGATTTATGATGAGCTCTCTCTAGCATCTATTACTCCTTTTTTCAAAAGATGGAAAAGACTAGAGGCAAGTAATTATAAGCCTGAGAGGTCTAACATCACCCTTTGAAAGTGTATGAAAGGGTAATGAAGAAAATCTCTCTTCTCTTTAATGAAAAAATCTTTGTTTAATATAGACAACATGGTTTTGTCTTTCTCTGGGAAAAGATGGAATAAAACTCAACTGTTGGTCCACCATGAAACATATATAAAAATATGGTCCCAGGAAAGATACAGATGTCCCTTACCTTCTTTTGCTCTCTCTCTCTTGACAAAGTAGATCATACTCTATTAGCCTCTCTCTTAGAAAACATAATGTTTCTGGGAAGAGGGTGGAAAAGAATTTTTGCAAAACGGAAAACAGATAGTGATTCCCAACGACGAGAAATCGGTCATGAACTTAAGGTAATCTCTCTCTCTCTCTCTACGGTGTCTCTCTCTCTGGGTCTCTCTCTGTCTTTCTCTGGGAAGCAGAGATGCAGGAATGTTAAGGACTCGGTAGTGAGAAGTTTCACTGATGACCCAAGAATCCCTTTCAGAAATTGGCTTCTTTCCTGAAGATAAACTCTCTCTCTCTCTCTCTCTCTGGGAAGAGATGGAATGGGCAGGATGTAAATAGGATGAGCAGGGAACCTGATAAATCCCAACCCTCCCTTTCAGTCCTGAAGGAATGCTATATCTCTAGGAATCTCTCTCTCTCTCAGTCACTCTCTCTCCCTCTCTCTCTCTGATCTTTCTTTCTCTCTGGGAATGATCAGATAGAAAAGATGAAATGCAAAGCAAAATGTGAATGTTGTTCCCAGCCCTCCCTTTCAAACGATTATGTTTTATAAACGTCTACGTAGTCCATCTCTCTATTGTAATATCTTTCTCTTTCCAAAAGAATATTGCACAAATAGAGTGATGGAAAGGTCCTTTACAGCTATAATAGAAGAAGGAAGGTCCCAACCCTGACTACTGGGAAAGACTACAATTCCTCTTATATAGTCCTCTGCAAGGAGAAGAGCTCTCGCTACATCTCTCTCTCTCTCTGGAAACAGATCTTATCGAAAACGTCTGGAGCAAAAAAATAACAGATGAGGAGAAGCAGAGTGTAGATTAACAGGAAGGACTATCCCAGGAAAACTCAGTGCCTTAGGACTTTAATCCATCTGCACCAGCATCGATAATCTCTATCTGCATTCTCTTTCTCTGGGAACACATGGAGTGAGCATAGATGTGTTTAAGAATAAGCAGGAAGGGATCCCAGCCTGCATCCAGTCCATCCAAGATTGGAAGATCCTCTCTCTCTCTCTCTTAGCAATCTCTCTCTCTCTCTCTCTCTCACTTGGGAGGGACCTGGGGCAACCTGAGAAGAGGGCTCTTGGCAGGAAGGGAAGGCCCTTCCTGAGTGTAGCTTTTCCTCTCTCTCTCTCTCTCTCTCTCTCTCTCTCTCTCTCTCTCTCTCTCTCTGAGAAGAGAGATAGAAGGAGAAAGAGGAAATAGGCAGGAAGGAGGTTCCATCCCCCAGTCCTCCCTTTCAGTCCTCTCTCTCTCTCTCTCTCTCTCTCTCTCTCTGAGAAGAGACTCTCTCTCTCTCTCTCTCTCTCTCTCTCTCTCTCTCTCTCTGGGAAGAGGATAGAAAGAGGAGAAGAGGCTCTGGGCAGGAAGGAACGTCCCACCACTTCCCTTTCAGTCTTAGCCTTTCCTCTCTCTCTCTCTCTCTCTCTCTCTCCTCTCTCTCTCTCTGTGTGTGTGTGTGTCTCTGAAGAGAGATGGAAAGAGGAGAAGAGAGACATAGATCAGGAAGGAGGTCCAACCCTCCCCTTTCAGTCCTGAAACATCTTTTCCTCTCTCTCTCTCTCTCTCTCTCTCTCTCTCTCTCTCTCTCTCTCTCTCTCTCTCTCTCTCTCTCTCTCTCTGGAGAGAGATAGAAAGAATGAGGAAAGAAGCTCTGGCAGGAAGGAACTGTCCACCACTCCCTTCCTTCTTCTCTCTCTCTCTCTCTCTCTCTCTCTCTCTCTCTCTCTCTCTCTCTCTCTCTCTCTCTCAGGGAAGAGAGGTAGAAAGAGTGAAGAGGTACAAGAGCAGAAAGAGTCCACCTTTCTTTCAGTCCTTAGCCTCTCTCACAGAAAGCCAAGGACTGAACTCTGGGAACTCTCTTCCTCTCTATGTCTCTTCTCCTCTCTCTCTGCCTCTTTATCTCTCTCTCTCTCTCTGGTGAAGAGGAGAGAGAGAGAGAGAGAGAGAGAGAGAGAGAGAGAGAGAGAGAGAGAGAAAGAAGCCCTTTCAAAAAAGGAGGAGTGGGCCTCCCTTCCTGCCCTCTCTCTCTCTCCTCTTCTCTCTCTCTGAGAGAGATAGAAGAGACCTCTGGGCAGACCTTACAATCCCTTCAAGTCCACCAGGTCCCCAGTGTGAGGTCCTTGATCTCTCTCTCAGAGAATTGCTAACGCTCTCTCTTCTATTTTGCATCTCTCTCTCTCTCTCTCTGGGGATGCATCTTAGATATTTGTCGAGGGTCTAGACAGGAACACATCTATGCCCTCCACTGTTCTCAGATGAGCTGGTTCCTCTTGAATAGTAGACGCTCTTTCTCTGGGAAGAGAGATGGATAATGTCCTGTGTGCTTTCCTTTAATTTTTCCTGAGGTTTGGCACCATTAATCTACCTCTGC
This sequence comes from Macrobrachium rosenbergii, assembly GCF_040412425.1. Lineage (NCBI taxonomy): Eukaryota > Metazoa > Arthropoda > Malacostraca > Decapoda > Palaemonidae > Macrobrachium > Macrobrachium rosenbergii. The sequence goes on along the minus strand of NC_089757.1, from coordinate 37,272,797 downwards.
TCCTGCTCTTTTCCTCTCTTAGTTCCATGGATGTTTTCGGTAATCTCCTTCCATCTCTTTTTCTGCTTGAAGATGGTAACGTTCTTTCCTTTCAAGACTATATAAATTTAAGGATTGTCCCAACCCTTTCCTTTCAAGGTCCTGGCTTCTTTCCTTCTAGCTGTCTCTGACCTCTTCTCTCTCTCTCTTTGTCTCTCCTTGGTAGTGTGGGTACTCTCTTACTCTCTCTCTCTGGGAAAGCATAAAGATGTAAGCTTTTCTTGTTTTGAAGGCCGGTCCCAACCCTCCCATTTTTTCCTAGCTTCTTTCCTCTCTCTCTCTCTGATCATTGCATAACGTCTTCTCTCTCTCAACTCACACTCTCTCTCTTCTCTGGGAGAGATGGAAAAGATGAGAGGCACAGAGCAAGGAAGGGAGGATTCCCTTGTTTGTGATTGTCTCATTATTACGTCCTTATCTCTCTCTCTCATTCCTACTTTATCTTTCTCTGGGAAGAGCTCATTGATTCAAATTTATCAGAAGCAAATACCATCCTATTTATCTCCCATTTATATATTTTGTTTAGGTCCTTGTAAAAGCTTCTTTCACCTCTTTCTCTCTCTCTTCTCTGTGTCTCTCGAAACTCTCTACTGAGTCTCTCTCTCTCTCTCTCTCTCTGGGAAGAGATGGAAACAGAATGAGGAAGAGGCAATTTTGTACACCGGAAGGACTGTCCCAGCCCTCCGATTTCATCGTTTGCAAACTTCTTTTCTCTCTCTCTCTCTCTCTCTCTTATCTCATCTCTCTTTGTCAACTCTTATGTTTTCTAATCTTTGGGAAGATATATTAAAGATCTACCTTGTCAAAGCAGGAAGGGCGGTCCCACAACCCTCTGTATCTTTTCATTTATCATATTTTATCTATCTTTCATGGTGAAGAGATGGAAAGAAGATTCTTTCCAGGCACAAAACCAGGTTGGAGGTCCCAACCCTCCTTTCAAATGTTTCATTATATTTTTTCTTCTTTATCCTCTCTAATATCTCTCTCAAGACCTCTTACTCTTCTCTAGTCTCTGAAACTCACTCTTTGGGAAGAGAGATGGAAATATGCTAATTTATGCTCATCATAAAGGAGGTCCCAATCTATACTTGTCTTAGTCCTTGGCTTTTTTTGAACTCTCTCTCTCTCTAACTCTCAGGTACTCCATCTGGTCTGCTGATCCATTTCTCTCTCTCTCTCTCTCTCGGCTCTGTAATATCTCTCTCTGATAAGTATTCAGATTTTCATCTCTTATTTCTGTAACAAGAAGGGTCAATCCCAACCCTCCTTTCATACTTAGCTTCTTTTCCTCTCTCTCTCATCTCTCTCTCTCTCTCTCTTCAATTCTTAGAGGGCCTCTTTTCTCTCTATTTCTCTCTTTTTGGGATATGGAAAAAAAAATTTTAGGTTTTGCAGATATTTTAGAAAGGAGGGTCCCTAGGTTCCTTTCATTTTCTTGATTGTAAACTTGCATTTTTCTTACTCTTTAGTTCTCTCTCTCTCTTTCAAGAGCTTTTTCCACTTTCTAATTTTCTGGAACTCCTCTGTCTCTTGGAATTCGAGATGGAAAAAGTTTACTTTTTTCTTCAGAGGGAATATTTTTCCAATTTCTCCCCTTATATAGTGTATCAGCATTTACCTGTATATCATCACTTACAAATATGTTTTCCCCATTCTTGCTTAATTCTTTGTATTTATTTTTGACCAATTTATATTCTTCCTCATAGAAATTGTATTTTCCATATCCTTCCCATTTTTTCATCTCTTGCTTTTCTTGTTTGTGTGTTCTGAACGGACTGTTAGTTCTATGACATTATGGTCCAAAATACTCGTGTGTTATATACTCATTATTTCTTTAACATAGTTCACCTCATTCACAAATACTAGATCTAGTAACATTATCCTTTGCTGCAGGTGATCATTTATTGAATGTTATGTTCTAGCAGCATATCTAATAGCTTTCTCAAATTGCCTCATCTTCTGCACTACTCATTGCTCTTTATGGTATAAATACAACCACAGTTCTCTATTCGTTCTTTCCATTCTACAAAAGCAAGTTAAAGTCTCGTTAGAGAGAGTCCAGAAGGAAAAGAGGCTGGGAGCAGGAAAAGGAGAGATCCCACCACTCACGCTCAGTCATGGTGCTTTTCTCTCTCTCTCTCTCTTTCTCTCCTCTCTCTCTCTCTCTCTCTCTCTCTCTCTCTCTCTCTCTCTCTCTCTCCTCCTCTCTTTTTTCTTCTCTCTCTCTCTTCTCTCTCTCTCTTCTCTCTGAAGAGAGAGAGAAGAGAGAGAAGAAGGCACAGGGCAGGAAGGGAGGTCCCACCCCTCCCTTTCAGTCCTTAGCTTCTTTTCTCTCTCTCTCTCTCTCTCTCTCTCTCTCTCTCTCTCTCTCTCTCTCTCTCTCTCTCTCTCTCTCTCTCTCTCTCTCTCCTTTCTCTGTCTCTCTCTCTCTCTCTCTCTCTTCTCTCTGAGAGAGAGAGAGGAAGAGGAGAGAAGAGCACAGGGCAGGAAGGAGGTCCCACCCCTCCCTTTCAGTCCTTAGCTTCTTTTCCTCTCTCTCTCTCTCTCTCTCTCTCTCTCTCTCTCTCTCTCTCTCTCTCTCTCTCTCTCTTCTTCTTCCTTTCTCTGTCTCTTTCTCTCTCTCCTTCTCTCTGAGAGGTAGGAGAGAGGAGAAGGGCACAGGAAGCAGGAAGGAGGTCCCACCCCTCCCTTTCAGTCCTTGCTTCTTTTCTCTCTCTCTCTCTCTCTCTCTCTCTCTCTCTCTCTCTCTCTCTCTCTCTCTCTCTCTCTCTCTCTCTCTCTCTCTCTTCTTTCTTCTTTCTCTGTCTCTTTCTCTCTCTCTCTTCTCTCTGTGAGAGATAGGAAGAGGAGAAGGGCACACAGGGGAAGGGGTCCCACCCCACCCCTCCCAGTCCTCCCTTTCAGTCCTCTCTCTCTCTCTCTCTCTCTCTCTCTCTCTCTCTCTCTCTCTCTCTCTCTCTCTCTCTCTCCTTCTTTCTTCTTTCTCTCTCTTTCTCTCTCTCCTTCTCTCTGAGAGAGGAAGAGGAGAAGAGGCACAGGGCAGGAAGGGAGGTCCCACCCCTCCCTTTCAGTCCTTAGCTTCTTTTCTCTCTCTCTCTCTCTCTCTCTCTCTCTCTCTCTCTCTCTCTCTCTCTCTCTCTCTCTCTCTCTCTCTTTCTCTCTCTCTCTTCTCTCTCTCTTCTCCTTCTCTCTGGAAGAGGAGAAAGAAAATAAGCAGGCACAGGGCAGGAAGGGAGGTCCCACCCTCCCTTTCAGTCCTTCTCTCTCTCTCTCTCTCTCTCTCTCTCTCTCTCTCTCTCTCTCTCTCTCTCTCTCTCTTCTTCTTTCTTCTCTCTGTCTCTTTCTCTCTCTCCTTCTCTCTGATGAAGAGGAGGAAGAGGAGAAGGGAGCACAGGAAGGAAGGAGGTCCCACCCCCCCCTTTCAGTCCTTAGCTTCTTTCTCTCTCTCTCTCTCTCTCTCTCTCTCTCTCTCTCTCTCTCTCTCTCTCTCTCTCTCTCTCTCTCTCTCTCCTTCTCTCTCTCTCTCTCTCTCTCTCTCTCCTTCTCTCTGTGAGAGAGGAAGGAGGAGAAGAACACAGGGCAGGAAGGGAGGTCCCACCCTCCCTTTCAGTCCTTAGCTTTTCTTTCTCTCTCTCTCTCTCTCTCTCTCTCTCTCTCTCTCTCTCTCTCTCTCTCTCTCTCTCTCTCTCCTTTCTCTCTCTCTCTGGAAGAGAGATGGAAAAGATGAGAAGAAGGAGAAGCACAGGAGGCAGGAAGGAGGTCCCACCCCTCCCTTTCAGTCCTTAGCTTCTTTTCTCTCTCTCTCTCTCTCTCTCTCTCTCTCTCTCTCTCTCTCTCTCTCTCTCTCTCTCTCTCCTTCTCTCTCTCTTCTCTCTTTCTTTCTCTGTCTCCTTCTCTGAAAAGAGAGAGAAGAAGAGGAGAAGAGCACAGAGCAGGAAGGAGGTCCCACCCCCCTTTTCAGTCCTTGGCTTCTTTTCCTCTCTCTCTCTCTCTCTCTCTCTCTCTCTCTCTCTCTCTCTCTCTCTCTCTCTCTCTCTTCTCTCTCTTCTCTCTCTCTGGGAAGTTCTCTCTTCTCCTTCTCTCTGAGAGAGGAAGAGAGAAGAAGAAGCAGCAAAGGGCAGGAAGGAGGTCCCAACCCTCCCTTTCAGTCCTTAGCTTCTTTTCCTCTCTCTCTCTCTCTCTCTCTCTCTCTCTCTCTCTCTCTCTCTTCTCTCTCTTTCTTTCTCTTCTCTCTCTCTTCTCTCTCCTTCTCTCTGAGAGATGGAAGATGCCAGAAGAGGCAAGGGCAGGAAGGAGGTCCCACCCCTCCCTTTCAGTCCTTTTCTTCTTTCTCTCTCTCTCTCTCTCTCTCTCTCTCTCTCTCTCTCTCTCTCTCTCTCTCTCTCTCTCTCTCCTTTCTTTCTCTCTCTCTCTCTCAAGGACTGGACTAGGAGAACTGGAGACTTTAACTTTCCTTTTGTAGGAAGGGAGAGGTCCCCCCCCCTCCCTCAGAATAGGAGACTGTCTCTTCTCTTTCTACTCTCTAAAAAGAGAGCTCTCTCTCTCTCTCTCTCTCTCTCTCTCTCTTTCTTTTTCTCTGTCTCTTTCTCTTTCTCCTTCTCTCTGAATAACATTCAGGAAATAAATCACCTACCAACAGGAAGGGAGGTCCCACCCCCTTTCAGTCCTAGTATTTGTGAATCTCTCTCTCTCTCTCTCTCTCTCTCTCTCTCTCTCTCTCTCTCTCTCTCTCTCTCTCTCTCCTGTCATTCTTCTTCCAGTCTCTTCTCTTTCTCTCTCTCTTCTCAAAGAAAAGAGAAGAGAAGAAAAAATGGGAAGGATAGGAAGGATCCCATTTCTATCAGTCCTTCTAAATTGGTCAAAAATAAATGCTCTCTTAAACTCTCTCTCTCTCTCTCTCTTTCTCTCTCTCTATACTCTCTCTACTCTTCTCTCTCTTATCTAAAATATTAGAGAAATAGTGAGAAAAATATAGTTCAGAGATTCAGAAAAAGGAAGGGAGGTCCCACCCCTCCTTTTCAGTCCTTAGATCTTGTTCCTCTCTCTCTCTCTCTCTCTCTCTCTCTTTCTCTCTCTTTCTCTCTCTCCTTCTCTCTGGAAAGTGATGGAACTAAAAAGTAAGATAGAAAAGGGAGGTCAAAAGATTATTTCAATCAAAAGAAAATGAAAAATCTCTTAGAAGAAATGACTCTCTCTCTCTATCTCTTTCTCTTTCTCTGTTTTTCTCTCTCTTCTCTCTGAAAAGATGAATAAAATAAGAGGAGAAGAAATAGGCCCTCTAAGAAGGAAGGTCCCATTAACCCCTCCCTTTCAGTCCTATGTAACTATTAGCTCTTCTCTCTCTCTCTCTCTCTCTCTCTCTCTCTCTTCTCTCTCTCTCTCTAATGATCAGAAATAAGAGATGAAAATCTGAATACTTTCTCAGATATAGATCTTTCTCCTTATTGTGAGGCTATTAATGAAATTAAAATGGATCAGCAGCAGGACCAGATGGAGGTACCTGCCATATTGTTAAAGAAAGTGGTTCTCTCTTCAATCTCTCTCTTCTTTCTCTGTCTCTCTCTCTCTCTCTTCTCTCAAAGATATAGATACAGGCAAGATTTATGAAGAGCCCAAATTCCATTTCATCCTTACTCCTCTTTCAAAAGTCTTCAAGACTCTCTCTAATTATCTCTGTGAGTCTGACATCTCATCTTATGAAAGTATCTCTGTGAAAGGAATGAAAAAAAATATAATGAAACATTTAATGAAAAATCCCATTGTTCCCTATCAGGACAACTTGGTTTTGTACCTCTCTCTCTCTCTCTCTCTTAGTCTCACTCATGAAAGCTCTATATAAAAATATGATAAATGAAAAGATACAGATGTGGTTTACCTAGACTTTGCAAAAGCTTTTGACAAGGTAGATCATAATATATTAGCAAAAAATTAGAAAACATAACATTGTTGACAAAGTAGGAAGATGGATAAAGAATTTTTCCAAAATTCAGAAAACAGATAGTGATTGCTCTCTCTCTCTCTCTCTCTCTCTCTCTCTCTCTCTCTCTCTCTCTCTCTCTCTTCTCTCTTGCTGTTTCTGATTATGATTGCAGACTTTCTCTCTCTCCTAATCTTAAGGACTCAGTAGTAAGAAGGAGAAGATGACACAAGAATAAGAGAGGAATTGCTTGTGATGAAGATAGTCCTCCTACAAAGAGACCTAAACTCTCTATCTAAATGGGCAGAGATAAATCTCTTTAACTCTCTGATCTCTTTCTCTGAATCAATCTATCTGATAAAAAGTAGGAATGCTATATGCATATAAAGGACCTAGGAATGAGACAATCACAAACAAGGAAGCAGTTAAAGACCTTGGTGTGATGTTGAATAGGAATCTCTCTTATTTCAATGATCAAATCAATTCTCTTGGCAAAATGCAAAGCAAAAAGGAATGGGAAGGTTGTTCCACCCCTCCCTTTCAAAACTTAGAAAAGCTTCCTCTCTCTTATGCTTCTATCTCTCTCTCTCTCTCTCTCTCTCCTCTCTGAATCTTGCAATATAATATCTCTCTCCACTCTCTCTCCTTCTCTCTTGACAAATAGAGAGTGTAGAAAGGTCATTTACAGCTAGAAAGGGAGGTTAAGGACCTTGACTACCCTCCCTTTCAGACTACAATTCTTAAATTCTATATCTCTCTTGAAAGGAGAAGAGAACTCTCTCTCTAATTCTCATGGAAACAGATAGAAGGAATTACCTTCCTCTCTCATGGAACTAAAATTATCAAAAAGAGCTCTCAGAGGTAGATTAATAAAGCCAAAAACTATACCAGGAAAAGGAAGGAAAGCACACAGGACATTAATCCACCACGCACCAGCATCGATAATGCAGCTCTCTATTCAATCTCTCTCTCTCTCTCTCTCCTCTCTCTCTCTCTCTCTCTCTCTCTCTCATAACAGGAGTGAGCGTCTCTCTCTCTCTTTTTTTCTCTTTCTCTCAAATTCTCTGCATCCTCTCT
>NC_089757.1:37255764-37258264 GCF_040412425.1 Macrobrachium rosenbergii | reverse complement strand
TCTCTCCCACCCCCCTCTCTCTCTCTCTCTCTCTCTCTCTCTCTCTCTCTCTTCTTTCTTCCTTTCTCTGTCTCTTTCTCTCTCTCCTTCTCTCTGAAGAGAGATGGAAAGAGAGAGAAGAGGCACAGAGCAGGAAGGAGGTCCCACCCCTCCCTTTCAGTCCTTTTCTTCTCTCTCTCTCTCTCTCTCTCTCTCTCTCTCTCTCTCTCTCTCTCTCTCTCTCTCTCTCTCTCTCTCTCTCTTTTCTTCTTTCTCTGTCTCTTTCTCTCTCTCCTTCTCTGGAGAAGAGGTAGGAAGAGGAGAAGGAGCACAGGGCAGGAAGGAGGTCCCACCCCTCCCTTTCAGTCCTTAGCTTCTTTTCTCTCTCTCTCTCTCTCTCTCTCTCTCTCTCTCTCTCTCTCTCTCTCTCTTCTCTCTCTCTCTCTTTCTCTCTCTCTTCTCTCTGAGATGGAAGGAAGAGGAGAAGGAGGCACAGAGCAGGAAGGGAGGTCCCACCCCTCCCTTTCAGTCCTTAGCTTCTTTCTCTCTCTCTCTCTCTCTCTCTCTCTCTCTCTCTCTCTCTCTCTCTCTCTCTCTCTCTCTCTCTCCTTCTTTCTTCCTTTCTCTGTCTCTTTCTCTCTCTCCTTCTCTCTGTGAGAAGAGGATGGAAAGAGAGAAGAGGCACAGGGCAGGAAGGAGGTCCCACCCTCCCTTTCAGTCCTTAGCTTCTTTTCTCTCTCTCTCTCTCTCTCTCTCTCTCTCTCTCTCTCTCTCTCTCTCTCTCTCTCTCTCTCTCTCTCTTCTTTCTTCCTTTCTCTGTCTCTTTCTCTCTCTCTTCTCTCTGAAACAGATGAAGATTACCGAAGCGTCGTAGACTAAGGATATCCAAGAGCTTAAGCGAAGTGATTAATAGTGCATAGCTATACCAGGAAAATTGAAAACCAAGGACATTAATCCTACGCACCATCGATAATACGGCGATATTCAATAAGCACACCAGCTCATCTGAGGAACATAACAGGAGTGAGCGTAGTGTGTTTAAGAATAAGCTCGACAAGTATCAGATGCATCTAGACCATCCAGAGCCTGGAAGATGCAAAATATATGAAGATGCGTTAGCAACTCTCTGGTAGACATCAAAGGTGCCTCACACTGAGGGACCTGGGAGCCAACCCTGAACGAATTATAAGGTCTGTAAGGTAGGTCTCTCTCTTTCTCTCTCTCTCTCTGGAAAAGATCTCTCTCTCTGGGAAGAGAAGGAAAGATGAGAAGAGGCACTGAGCAGGAAGGAGGTCCTCTATCCTCCCTTCCTCTCTCCTCTCTCTCTCTTTCCTCTCTCTCTCTCTCTTCTCTCTGGGAAGAGAGATGGAAAGATGAGAAGAGGCATACAGAAACAGGAAGGAGGTCTAAATCCTCCCTTTTCAGTCCTAGCTTCTTTTTCCTGTCTCTCTCTCTCTCTCTCTCTCTCTCTCTCTCTCTCTCTCTCCTCTCTTCTGGGAAGAGAGATGGAAAGATGAGAAGAGGCACAGAGCAGGAAGGAGGTCCCAACCCTCCCCTCTTCAGTCCCTCTGCTCCTCTCTCTCTCTCTCTCTCTCTCTCTCTCTCTCTCTCTGGGAAGAGATGGTGCATGAGAAGAGGCATTAGAGCAGGAAGGGAGGCCCCTAACCTCTCCCCTCTCAGTCCTTAGCTCTTTCCTCTCTCTCTCTCTCTCTCTCTCTCTCTTTTCTTCTCTTGGGAAGAGAGATGGAAAGATGAGAAGAGGCACAAACAGGAAGGGAGGTCCCAACCCTCCCTTCAGTCCTTAGCTTCTTTTCCTCTCTCTCTCTTTCTCTCTCTCTCTCTCTCTCTCTCTCAGGAAGGGAGGCTCTCAACCTCCTTCAGTCCTCTCTTCTTTCCTTCTCTCTCTCTCTCTCTCTTCTCTGGGAAGAGATGTAGAAGATGAGGGAGTAGAACAGGAAGGAGTGTCTCAACCTCCCTTTCAGTCCTTAGCTCTTTCTCTCTCTCTCTCTCTCTCTCTTCTCTGGGAAGAGGTGGAAAGATAAGAAGAGGCATTAGAGCAGGAAGGAAACTCAACCTCCCTTTCAGTCCTTAGCTTCTTTCTCTCTCTCTCTCTCTTTCTCTCTCTCCTGAGATGGAAGAAGAAGGGCAAGAGCAGGAAAGGAGGTCCAAACCCCTCCTTTCAGTCCTTAGCTTCTTTTCCCCCTTTTCAGTCTCTCTCTCTCTATTTTCTCTCTCTCTCTCTCTCTCCTTCAGTCCTTAGCTTCTTTCTCCTCTCTTTCTCTCTCTCTCTCTCTCTCTCTCTCTCTCTCTGGGAAGGAAATGATGAAAAGATGAGAAGAGGCACGAGAGCAGGAAGGAGGTCCCAACCCTCCCTTTCAGTCCTTAGCTTCTTTTCCTCTCTCTCTCTCTCTCTCTCTCTCTCTCTCTCTCTCTCTCTCTGGAAAGATGAGAAGAGCTCCCAACCTCCCTTCAGTCCTTAGCTCTCTTTTCTCTCTCTCTCTCTCTTTTATCTCTCTCTTCT
>NC_089757.1:37250764-37253264 GCF_040412425.1 Macrobrachium rosenbergii | reverse complement strand
TCTTCTAAAGAGAGATGGAGATGAATGAGGCACAGAGCAGGGAAGGAGGTCCCAACCCTCCTAATGCAGTCCTTAGCTACCATGCTCATTCGAAACGGGTTCCTGTGTGTTTACGCCCAAATGGGCATCTAACATCCCGAACCATCCAGACTTTGACGCCGGAAACCTTCGTGTCCGGCGTAGGTGACACTGATTACCTGGGGCAACTGCTTTGAACAATAGATCTTTGAACCCTGGGGCACCAAGACCACATGCTCTACTAGAGGCACTGTTATAGGGAGCAGAAAAACCCCGATGACGTCACAATCTCTTCACACAAGAAATCAACCTTCTCGACTCAAAGCAGACCGTGACCAGCGACGCCCTATCACAAAGAGTGACCATATCCACCCCCTGAAAGCGTAAAAACCGGAACATCCCAGGAGGACGCTGTTTAAATCGATTTGCTAATCGAGCAAGACACCTAACCTGACGTTCTCTGGATGACCAACGACCCGCCTGAAGAAGAAGTATACCTTCGCATTCCTCCACAGGGCACGTCTTACGAAACTGTTTTGGACATCGCAGAGCAATTTCCGTACCTTCGACTTTGAGATTACAGCTGAGAAACCTACAACCAATGGCATTTTACTCAATTCTGTTGCTGAAGAAGAAAAAAGGATAATTAGAAGAGTTGAAACGTGGAATAATCTGCGACACGTAACAAAGCGCTACCATCATATTTAACAAAACATGTTTGAAAGAGGGCCTATACCCAAATAATAAGATTAATAATAATAATTCTTTAGAAGTGAATTTCAAGTCAATGGCCCCTGCCGGCTTGTTCCATATGAATATGGTTCATCTCCTGAACAATAATAATAATAATAATAATAATAATAATAATAATAATAGTTTAGAAGTGAATTTCAATTGTTAGGAGAGGGCGAATAGCAAGATGGAAGAAAGATAAAGGAGGTACAGTAAAAGGAATGAAAGGGGTTGCAGCTGAGGCCGAAGCAGCACTACAAAGAACAACAGTAATGCCTCTCCACAGTGCACTTCTAAAAGCACTAACTGGCACGACACGCCCCCAGGTCCAAATGATTTTGGAATATTAAGGAGCCCAAAAGATTGAAGTGATTAAAGGAGGTATTAAGGCGGATTCCTGATTGATATAAAATAATGTTTTTGTTGCAAGCACAAATCATAATATCTTAAAAAAAAAATTATAGCAAGCACAAGTTTCAAAATTATCATGAAAGTATGTAAAAAAATGGTATAAATAAATACGTTTAGGGCAACAAAAAAAAATAATAAGAAAGACAAAGTGAACGAAATCGAGGAGAGAGCAAAAAAAAAAAAAAAAAAAAAACTGGATTAAATAAAAAAAAAAATCAGAAAATCTACAAGCGATCCTCTGCGGTCATTTCAAGGCCTGTCTCTTTTCTTAACCACATTTATTCATGTGGAAACATTTACCTTGGAAGAAAAAAAGACCCACGTCATTTGAGTCTTGAAACTGATAATGACACTCTTATAAGCACCAAAGGTTCTATGATATGATAAAAGTTCAGTGAGGTACAGTTAAATTTGAATTATATCGGTTTTGATTTTGATTGTATAGTTCTAATAAACCTTTTGTTAGGGGCATTCGGTAAGCAACTAATTACATGCACAACGTTTTCATTTACGTTTTCACTGCATTTCAATGTGGCCCAATTTAACATGTTAAAAAAACCCAGCAAACTTATACCTACGCATCATTATATTGGCATACAGACATATACATATACTTGTCCGCCTAAGCTCATATATCACTTAAACTGACTAACTTTAATCTATTATATATGAATAGATATGGGTATGGGTATGGGTATGGGTATGGGTATGGGTATGAGTATGGGTATAGGGTATGGTTATGGAACGGGTATGGGTATGGGTACAGATATAGGTATGGGTATGGTACAGGTATGGGTATGGATATGGTACAGATATGGGTATGGTACAGATATGGGTATGTATAGGTATGGAAAAGATATGGGTATGGGAACTAGCAAATGCGAGCGATAGCGAGCATCTGCTAGTCTAGATTAAATCAAACGGAGGAATTTGGAAGGTTACTTCATCCGCAAAGCCCTTCAGTTTCAGGTCCCACGAGATTTTCCTCAATGTGTCGTCGTGTGGAAGCTAAGAAATGTATTCTCCTGCTGCCGTCACTAAATCCCTTCAGTTGCAAATAAAATTCTTAAGGAAATAATAACAGTCCACTCAATTTCGCTTTGGCAGAGAACTTCCTGGATGATTCAGAAGTTCAAGCGAAGATGCAATGCATTACTACCCTAATACTAATCTCCTTGCATTTTAACACACTTTTATCTATTTATTATTTTTTCCTTTTTTCTTTTTAATACGTGTTATCTCTTCTTTCTGCATTTCCCTTTACTTCCTCTTACTTCTTCCTAATGAACACCATAACATTCTTTGGAAGCTTGAGTTTCAAGTCAGTGGCCCCTTTGGT
>NC_089757.1:37155764-37245764 GCF_040412425.1 Macrobrachium rosenbergii | reverse complement strand
TCTCAAATTTCATTAATGAAAAGGTTTGTCTCAGATAAAATTTTGCAGTTTCCTTGCTTTACTACTGATTTTGCAGATACTGCAAATGGGACCCCTAAATAAAGCATCGAAGAATCACCTGAAACTGCAGTAACTTGTGTATTAATGTTTCACGAACCCAGTAGGTGGCATATCTCAATTTTGAAAATTTTCCAGATACTGCAGTTTTCCATTTTAGGGCAGTATGAGGTCATTCAGCACTGAAAAGGAAATTGACAGTGAGAAGGTTTGAAAGGTAAACAGGAGTTACACCTCGCAGTTGCGTTATGAAACAATTGTTAGAGAGATTGGGAAGTCATAAGGAAAAAAGACAATGTGAATAGAGGTACAGTAAAAGGAATGAAAGAGCTTAAATAATGCCTACAGTGCACCTCACGTACACTGACGGCACTCTGCCCACTACCGGGATATAGAAAAGTTTCCTCGCCTGCCTTTGCTATATTTCGTCCCAGTTTTGACTTGGGCACCTTATTTGGCGGGCTGACACTTTCTATGCGCGCCAAATGTCATTTGGGGTCTAAACTGCGAACGTCAGGGGAAATACGAGGGATCAAGGAATATTTAAATGTCAGGAATAAATATCATTAGAGTGTATGTTGATACGCTTTCAAGGGGGTTCAAGAGAAAAACAAATGCCACTACCACCAACAATAATTTGCTGATAAGGGCTTGATCTTTCAATGGTACGTCATTTCTTTATGATCTAGGACTGATTTATACAAAAAAAAAATTATATATAATAAAAAAAATGAAAGGTCCTTCAGCCTTCTACCACAAAGAATGGCAGCTTCTTTTGTTTCGACCGAGAAGGGCATCAAGGATATGAAACATTAGGTTATGTGTATGGTGGAGAGAGAATTTCTATTCTCTCTCTCTCTCTCTCTCTCTCTCTCTCTCTCCTGAACATACACTCACACACACACCCGTTCTCTCTCTCTCTCTCTCTCTCTCTCTCTCTCTCTCTCTCTCTCTCTCTCTCTCTCTCTCCTGGACACCCACAGAACAATTATAATTGTCCTCTCTTCTCTTCCTCTTTCTCTCTCTTCTTCTCTCTCTCTCCTTTCTTCTCTCTCTCTCTCTCTCTCTCTCTCCTGACACTCATAGAACATATCCCAATTATAACTACCATATTTCTCTCTCTCTCTCACCTTCTCTCTCTCTCTCTTCTTCTCACTCTCTTCTCATCTCTCTCTCTCTCTCTCCAGGATAAATACATGTTTATTAAAGCACACATTGCTTCCCACCGCAAGCAAATTAGAGAGGTAAAAAAAAAATAAAACAGTAGTCCAGACTGAATCCGCTTAAGAACAGCAGGAGTCAAAGGTCGTAGGTAAACCGACCCATTACCTGCTGGACTAATAAGATAGATAAATCTTCGCTCTTAATGAACGCCCACCTGTGAGTTTCACATGTATTTGAGTGGCTATCTGCAGGAAGAATTACATTCGTTATTTATATTTCGCAACCCAGATGCCACGCGAATTTGACTGTGAAAAAATAAACAGCTCAGAATTTGTATGAAAGTGGAAGAAGTCTTGCGAGAGAGAGAGAGAGAGAGAGAGAGAGAGAGAGAGAGAGAGAGAGAGAGAGAGAGAGAGAGAGAGAGAGAGAGAGAGAGAGAGAGAGAGGTGATAATAAGATTATATTTTGTGAGTGTTCTGGAGAGAGAGAGAGAGAGAGAGAGAGAGAGAGAGAGAGAGAGAGAGAGAGAGAGAGAGAGAGAGAGAGAGAGAGAGGTGAAAATAGGGTTATGTTTTGTGAATGTTCTGGGGGGAGAGAGAGAGAGAGAGAGAGAGAGAGAGAGAGAGAGAGAGAGAGAGAGAGAGAGAGAGAGAGAGAGATCCCACACAAAATTATTCTGTTCTTTTAAAAGTGAAAAGTTTCGCAAAACTTAATATCTTGACAAAATAATCATCAGAGGGAGTGGACCCGGAAATGAGAGAGAAATAAAACAAAATAAAAAAGATAATAAAAAAGACTCAAGAATCATGAGAATGAAATAAAAAATAAAAAAGATTCGTGAATCCTACGGCCACTTTTTATGCGAGAACCCTTATTAGGCAGTTTTAGATGCTACATTATGATAATTCACCATCGGATTATGATGAAGGTCGCATAAATGGCCTAGGTTCACATTACGCCCTTGGGGTATTGCTGTAAAATTAATAGTAGCGTTACTTCAAGAAGTGGAACTGCTGCATTTTAATTACCAATTCTTGTAAAATAAATAGTGACGTATTTCAAGAAATAGGTCATTCACAACAAAGAGGGGTATATTGATATATTATATATATATATATATATATATATATATATATATATATATATATATATATATATTATATATATATATATATATATATATATATTATATATATATATATATATATATATAATATATAATATATATAATATATATATATATATATATATATATATATATATATATATATATATATATATATATATATATATATATATAGAAATAATCAACACACAATCACGTGTGAACAGAAATAAATTTTCTGAATCACACTGTGATCGAACCCAGGTCTTTCAATTGAATGGCCTATAGTAGGCAGCGCCTTGCCTTTCAATTGAAAGACCTGGGTCTGATCCTGATGTGAGTCAGAATTTTATATTATATATATATATATATATATATATATATATATATATATATATATATATATATATACTGTATATAATATATTATATAGGTATGTGTATGTACTTATATACATACATATATATATATATATATATATATATATATATATATATATATATATATATAGTCTTATTCTTCCAGATTATGCTGTTCAAATTTCTTTTACTAAAAGGCATTCTGTTAACAAGAAAAATCTTCCCTTAAGTAGGCTAACTCTACCCACACACCAAATGCATATACAACACATTTCCTCTATTAGCTTAAAAAACATCGCACAATCAGTCACAAAATCCTCAAATTATACACCTGAGATGAATTTGCAAGCAATATATACAGTATATACTCAGTCAGAGGAACTCAGAAGCATGGAGAAAAATAACACACACGCATACAAGCACATACACACATATACACACACACACAAACACATGAAGAATTGAAGGCCACTGGTATCTTGACCTTAGAGTTTCTCGGCAAAAAGAATAAATATCCTGTCCTTCTAAACTTCAGACTTGGCTGCCCGAGATATTTTCAGCTCAGTAAATCGAGACTTGTTCGGCTCCATTCATTACACGGTCTCTAACTGCTTCGCTGTTCAGTTTATCTAGTTTATCCTACGCCGATCTAAATTTATCACTCAGGAGGAAATCCTTCAGAGTTTATAAATGTGACTCCGTTAGTGGTCTCGTTAAACTAAATAATAATAATAATAATAATAATAATAATAATAATAATAATAATAATAATAATAATAATATATCGACCGTAACTTGTATATATATTTTAAATATATATTCACATTTACATCACTGTTGATTTTTTCACATGTAATAATAATAATAATAATAATAATAATAATAATAATAATATATCGCTGTATATACATTTTTAAATACATATATTTACACTTACGTCAGTGTTAATGTTTCACATGTAATAATAATAATAATAATAATAATAATAATAATAATAATAATAATATTTTATTTTGGCAGACAGCAGTTATGAACACACTAGTAAACGGTTAGAATACCAGCCTTTATAACGCTAACTTACTGCTTTAGTATTGCATTTTGTTAATACCACTGATTTTTAAGTTTAATTCCCTTTATCCCACACAAATGAGTCTCAGAATAATATCCCTAGTCTTTTCTGTTACTATTTTTGAAAGGATTCTATATTTACTTAACCTTTAATGATACAATCTATTAATGACCTTCATAAACATTTTCACACCACAATTATCATGACTTACGTCCACGGCAAAAACTGCTTTCCTGCAGTTCTTATTAACGATCATAATCTTTGAGTATTTTACAGTCCAACATACAGATATTAATAAAGGATTTTTGGAACTGCTGTTACTAATGAAAAATGGAAAAAAATTCCTTAATGTGAGCTTCATGAACAGACATTCTTAGCAATAACATTAACCTGTACAAAAAACGAAAAGAAAAAAAAAAACTGAATTGACTTAGGAATAAGTCACTAGGTTTCAAAGACTGCGTAAATGTCAGCAAATCAAACCTTTGGAAATGATGAAGTAAAGGACACTGCGCATTAACGATAGGAATTTAAGAGCTGCGAGATACCTAAAGCGGTCTTCGGACTGAAGAGACACACTGGTAGCGGAGTCTGGGAATGCCCTAGGCTACGTTGCTGCGTCCACCGCAGTTTAATATTGAAACCATACGTAATCGATCTGGAGTTCTAGACCAGCATGACCAAGCTGTCGGTATACCCTTGACCTTTTTCCCCAGTTCTACTGTAAACCTCGAGAACTACTCTTATTGTTTCATATCCTTTAAGCTCTTTTGACCACAAGCTTTTTTTTTTTTTTGCAGTCTCCCCTACTTTTCAGTTACTTCCTTCTGTTCCCTTTGTTGCCAACCTTCAAAGTGGACTTTGACAGAGCTCAGTGTGATGACTTTTATCTTGGGAGGAGGAGGAGGAGGAGGAGGAGGAGGAGGAGGAGGAGGAGGAGGAGGAGGAGGTGGTGGTGGTGGTTATTGCTCTTGCTTGAGAATCAAATCTATGCCTCTTGTATCACAGCTCTTACTTTCTATCCGAGCCTGAGAGAGAGAGAGAGAGAGAGTATCACAGCTCTTACTTTCTATCCGAGCCTGAGAGAGAGAGAGAGAGAGAGAGAGAGAGAGAGAGAGAGAGAGAGAGAGAGAGAGAGAGAGAGAGAGAGAGAGAGAGAGAGCATGTCAAACTAATACGTTGCTCGAATTAAACGTCTGCTGCCTTGAAAGCTGCGTGGAATGATTGCAAGCCTAACCTTCATAGAACTGAGAATTCCTCTGTAAGAGTCTGACTGCATCTCTTCCATTCGCTGAGTCCATTTCCAAACACTTTGAATCTCCCTTTTCCCTCTCTTCCGGACAAATGATAATACACAGTATCTGTTTTGCCCTCGGAAAGCTTCTCTTCAGTTCCTTGTGGCTTCTGACTCCTCAGATTAATTCATGGTAGCTGACCGGTCATCCAGTCTGTTATGTACCTGCGTCCCTTTTTGTTTCATCATTTCCATGGCCAAGATAATTCTGGAATCTGTGAAGTCTTGGGTAAGCCAATGGACCTGATGGCATCATTTCTTGGTTTCTCAAGGAACATGCCCCTGTATTTTGCAATTTTCCAGTTTTCCAGTTTTTAAACATTGATATGGATCTTTCATCTTAGAAGCACTCACTTGTACAGTCTGTTATCAAGAAGTGTGACCACTCTGATCCGTCCAACTATTATTGCTCTCACCTCTACTGTAGCCTCTGAAAGATAATTTTTTTTATTAAAACATTTTAGTCGATACTCATAATGGAGTTTAAAGGACTAATCAAATGACATATCTCAGATTTTAAAACTCTCCTGGCAATGTCCATGTCTAAAGAATTTGTGTATATGTATATATATTCACTAGCCTTGGAAATTCGACTCAACTGCTAAAACACTCGGACTTTCAGTGCGCACTCTTTGACTCAGTAAGGTCAAAATGTTCTTCCCTTTTAGTGGTCTATTCTTGCTCAACTTTTTTCATGACCTACGTTAAGGCTTCTCTCGATTTCGCTGCTGGGTTGGTCCCAGACTGTTCTCTCGTGAGCTACATTCGCTTAAGTTTGTCAAAATTTCCATTTTCTTTCTCGACACCACATTCTCTGAAGCCTGAATTACAAGTCAATGGCCCCTGTAGGCTTGTCCCATAAGAATAAGGTTTATCTTTCTCAATAATAATAGTAATCACGACATTATCTATCAAACCTTGGGAGTTACACAGCACAAATCTATGCTTGTCTCTGCCACTTTCTTATTACAAATAACTACGTCTAGAAATCGTGTCTGACCGAATGCATAATTATGAGGTTTTAATTACCATTTGCAAATGACCAGCTTCATATTATTTTACAATGTGTGAACTATACTTTTTTTTTCCTCGTTTTTCCGTTAATCACTTGATCCCTGTTTCCTTGCATTAAGGAATCTGTATACTACGTTCGTAATGATTAAATGATCTCCATCTGATGTAACACATTGTAATGAAAAACTTGATATAACAAAACGACTCCGAATTTATGCATTAGCCTTGATATTTAACATGACTGCTTCTGCCATGGGTTATTTGCACTTTATGAGTGCGCAAACATATTTTCTTGAGTGTCAAGATTCGATGCATCAAAATAAGGAATATGTCAAAAGGATTAAGCTTAGAAAAAGTTGAACGTAATCTGCAGCCATTCCGAAAGATTTCTTGCATGTGATAGTCAAAGGTTTCAGCCGGCCCCACGCCCCCAAAACCGCACGAAAAAAAAAAACCAATGAAGGTCTACAAGCGATGTTTTACGAAAATAAGCCTCCATCCACCTGTCGAATCGAAACACCAAGGAGGGTCGCAATTTGAAAATTAACAATATTAACGTGAGAGAGAGAGAGAGAGAGAGAGAGAGAGAGAGAGAGAGAGAGAGAGAGAGAGAGAGAGAGCTCCAATTAGCAGACGGGACAACAGCACCGAGAGAGCTAATGGGAATATGATCAATAATAAACTAGGCCAGAGAGAGAGAGCGAGCTCCAATCAACAGACGAAACAACAAGGGAGTTAATGGGAATATGATCAATAATCAACTAGGCCAGAGAGAGAGAGAGAGAGAGAGAGAGAGAGAGAGAGAGAGAGAGAGAGAGAGAGAGAGAGAGAGAGAGAGAGAGAGAGTCCCACCACTAAGACGACATAACACCATGGAAGGGGCTAATAGAAAACTGAGCAGTAATAAACTAGTGCAGAGAGAGAGAGAGAGAGTTCCAATTATCAGACGACATTACAACAACACTAATGAGTAACAATAAACTAAAACAAATTGAGAGAGAGAGAGAGAGAGAGAGAGAGAGAGAGAGAGAGAGAGAGAGAGAGAGAGAGAGAGAGAGAGTTCCAATTACCAGACATTACAACAACACTAATGAGCAACAATAAACTAAAAAAATTCACAGAGAGAGAGAGAGAGAGAGAGAGAGAGAGAGAGAGAGAGAGAGAGAGAGAGAGAGAGAGAGAGAGAGTTAGTTCCAATTACCAGACGACATCACAACAACACTAATAAACAACAATAAACTAAAAAACTGAGAGAGAGAGAGAGAGAGAGAGAGAGAGAGAGAGAGAGAGAGAGAGAGAGAGAGAGAAGATTTCCAATTACCAGACGACATTACAACAACACTAATGAGCAACAATAAACTATAAAAAATTGAGAGAGAGAGAGAGAGACAGACAGAGAGAGACAGACAGAGAGAGAGAGAGAACTAAACATCTTTACCCTCCAAAGTGCATGAAACAGTAACCGAAGACCTTTCAAACTAAGACTTTGAAGGCCTGGGTATAGTCTCCTAAATTAACAGGGCGAAGGAGTCCAGTAAGAGTGTAGCGTTTTCACCCTGCCCAAGGGCGTGGTCCTCACGCCGGAGGGGGAGGGCAGGAGGGCATTTACTAAAAGGTTATGCAGTGAAGAAGGTCTATATACTTCCACTTCGGTGTCACAATTCCGTCCTATGAGATGTCACTCCGAGATTTCATGAAGGTGGAGGTCAAGTCTAAGATATTTGGTGTGTGTGTGTGTGTGTGTGGTGTGTGACAAGCAGTAGCAGATGTATCTTTATTTGTATCAAGTGTGTGTGTGTGTATGTATGTGTGTATAGGCTAGCTAGTATTATATATATATATATATATATATATATATATATATATATATATATATATATATATATATATATATATATATATATAATAGAAAGACAAAAATCCACGAAGGAAAAAAACAATGGAGTGTTGTAGGCCTTTCGACTTACAGTCCTTTACCTGAGTCTGCTAAGTAAAGGACTATAAGTCGAAAGGCCTTGCAGCACCTAATTCTTAAATGGATTTTGTCTTATTTATATATTCACCACGTTCCATATTTTCGTGATCCAGTTATACACATACATACATAAATATACCAATAACCAATATGATCAAAATTCATTCCTTCAAAGATGATGGAGGTCTGAACAGAACATCAATCTACCCGAACGATGTATAAAATATCTCTCGTAAATTGCTGCCCGAACGATATATAAAATATCTCTCGTAAATTGTATCTCAAAACAGGAGGCTTCCCAACAATGTTAACCACGTAAGATAAAACATAACCACTTTATGGATAATCCCAGGAATTTCAACGAAGGTCAGGTAAGTATCCAAGGCATCCACTGTAAACCCGCAAAGGTATATCAGATAAACTGGTTATGGACAAGAAAGGGTAAACTAAGTCGCAGGAACATTCCAGTTTGCAAAGGAAAAATACGACTGGGCCTGCCAGAAGTTCTATTTAATGTTTTGTTGGTCAAATTCCTGTCTATGTATTTACAATAATAATAAAATAAAATAAAATTACATGATAACAATAAAATATACCTCGTTGTATGCGACAGAACATGGATATAAAAGGTATATTCCAATGGAAGTAATATATATATATATATATATATATATATATATATATATATATATATATATATATATATATATACACACATATATATATATATATATTTATATAATATATATATATACATACACACACACACACACATATATATATAAATAAAATAAATATATATATATATATATATATATATATATATACATATATATATATATATATATATATATATATATATATATATATATAAATCATATATATATGTAAATCATCAATGAAGGGGCAGAGGACACAGATATACAAGCTGACTTTATTCCAACGTTTGTAATTATCGGATTAATTACATCATCAGGGCTGTTAAAATAAGAAATAAAATTCTTTGTAAAGTCATAAAAGCTAAAATAAAGGCTACAAATTATTCATACAAAATTTTCACAAAATGTACACAAACATTAAAATTACAGAACAAAAGTTTTAAAAATCATTACATTAAAATGAAGGTAAATAGAATATACAGTAAACTAAAATTGAAAACTATCATCTGTGAAAGGGGTTACAGAACAAAAAGATTAAGACCGACCTAGAGGAGTGACAGCTTTAAACTAAACAAAACATAAATAGAAAGAACACAAGTCAGATAAATATAGAGGAGAGTGTGAGTGTTTAATGATTTGAACATGTTGTTTGATGAAAGTGATTCCAGAATAACAAGGTCTTGAGGGTTGGTGGTATATATATATATATATATATATATATATATATATATATATATATATATATATATATATATATACTATATCTATATATATATATATATATATATATTCCTGGTGTTTCAAGGTCAGCGAATTCAACGAAAGCTTGAGAAGAAAAAGTGGTTAATGAAAACGGCTGCTCGAAGGCTAAGGAACGTGGAAAGCCATATTGAACATTTAAGGAAATAGTGGAATTTTTGTCATACTTCACTCATAGGAATTGGAATTGGAATAAGAATATAAAATTTAGCCCAAAGGCGAAGCGCTGGGACCTATCTTGAGGTCATTCAGCGTTGAAAGGAAAATTGAGAGTAAATAAAAGGTTGAAAGGTGTAACAGGAGGAAGACCTGGCAGTTGCTTATGAAACAATTGCTAGGAGACGGTGGATAGCAAGATGGAAGAAAGAGAATATGAACGGAGGTACAGTAAAAGGAAAGAAAAGGGTTGCGGCTAGACGTTGCAGAGAACCTCAAGTAATGCCTACAGTGCACAGCGTTAGATGTACTGACGGCACTACCAGCCCTTCGCCTTAATATTCATTACATCATGCTCTCATTATCAACCTTCATCTTAATATTCATTACATCATGCTCTCATTATCAACCTTCACCTTAATATTCATTACATCATGCTCTCATTATCAACCTTCATCTTAATATTCATTATATCACGCTCACTATCAACCTTCATCTTAATATTCTTTATATCACGCTCTCATTATCAACCTTCATCTTAATATTCATTATATCATGCTCTCATTATCAACGTATATCTTAATATTCATTATATCATGCTCTCATTATCAATCTATATCTTAATATTCATTATATCACGCTCTCATCATCAACCTATATCTGAATATTCATTATATCACGCTTTCATTATCAACCTATATCTTAATATTTATTATGTCACGCTCTCTTTATCAACCAATATCTTAATATCATTATGTCACGCTCTCTTTATCAGCCTATATCTTAATATTCATTAATATTACACTCTCACTATCAATCTTTACCTTCATATTAATTATATTATGCTCTCATTATCAATCTTTAACTTAATGTTCATTATATCTTTTACTCTGCCAGTCTTTGTCTTAATATTCATTGTACCATAATTTCATTACCTTGATCTTAAGATTCATTATATTATAAAATCATTACCTTCATATTAATGTTCATAATAATATGAAGTTTAAATTAATATTCATATCATGAAAAGTTTAAATACGATATTCATTATATTACGGAAAGCCTAAAGATTCTAACGAACTACAGTAAGGTAAGATCCATAAAATTAATAGCATACTTAAACACACTTATCTCCTTGTTAAGAAGAGTCAGTGGGTTGCAGTCAATGCGAAAATAAGTAAAAAATGCGCCGAAGTTTCTTCGGCGCAATCGAGTTTTCTGTAGAGCGTATAATCAAGGCCACCGAAAATAGATCCAGCTTTCAATGGTCTTGGTATCATGCTGTGTGGGCGGCGGCCCATGAAACTTTAACCACGACACGGTGGTGGCCTGGCCTATATCGCTGCACGATTATGGTTAACTTTAACCTTAAATAAAATAAAATTACTAAGGCTAGAGGGGCTGCAATTTGGTATGTTTGATGATTGGAGGGTGGATGATCAACATACCAACGGCAGCCCCTAGCCTCAGTGGTTTTTAAGATCTGGGGCGGGACAGAATAAAGTGCGGACGGACAGACAAAGCCGGCACAATAGTTTTCTTTTACGGAAAACTAAAAAGACCTACTGTCAAGGAAAGTGCATTGCAAAGGTCAACAACATAATACCAAAATATATAATCAAATAAGCAAAAAAAGGGGGTAAATAAAAAAAATGTAATAAGAAAATAAAAGAAAAAATTACATATGCAAATCGGACCTAATTCAACATAATTCTTGTCCCGGAGTCTCTCATTACTGGTCGTTTTAGAATTTGATATACTCGATTTTTTTAAATTCATATCGATGTAATATTAAGATTTAGGCGTCCATAATCAATTTATCATACCTGAATAACTATCTTTCTTGATAAATGTCTGCACACAAAGAATAACCGCAAAACAACATTATTACAAGAGAGAGAGAGAGAGAGAGAGAGAGAGAGAGAGAGAGAGAGAAAGGCTGTTTTTCAAAGGAATGTCTAGACACTGAGAAACACTTTCGAACATGACATGAACAAAACAATAGAGAGAGAGAGAGAGAGAGAGAGAGAGAGAGAGAGAGAGGCGGATTGTCGAAGGAATGTCTAGAAACTGAGAAACGCTTTCAGACATAAATAGAACAATACAACAGCTGACAGTATTTTGTATAAAAAGAGGCTGGAAGAGAGAGAGAGAGAGAGAGAGAGAGAGAGAGAGAGAGAGAGAGAGAGAGAGAGAGAGAGAGAGACTTTAACTTTAAAAGTTAGTTGTGGGCCTCTTGACAAGGAAGACAACCTGAGAGGCGTCTGGAGAAGGTCGAATCTGCAACATGCGGTTGATAAAAGGACACAAAAACTGAATGAAGACCAAGACTTCTGGGAAATTCAAATCAATAGAGCCAACGCAATAAAACTCAGAATCTAAAACAATGACCCGTTGATTTATAGGACAGAAGCTTACTCCGGAAATGCGTAGTCTTCTTTTTTTTGTACAACGGCGTCGGGAATATCCAAAAAGGCTTGAGCAGCCAGGAATGTCGAGCAAAGTCGAATCGAATCAAGTCGAAGTACCTTCCGCGGCAGAAAGGTTGAACCTCCTCCCCACCTCCTTCCCCTCCTCCGCCTTCTCCTCCTCCTCGCAAAAGGGAAAAAGGTTAGAGAAAAGGTCAGAGGGAACGCAGTCACTACTGAATGCCAGAAGACAGACGGTATAAATAGAGCGGCAGGTACCTGCAGGAACCACACACACACACTCGTGCATCGCCGACTGAGCCAACATGCGTGTTCTGGTGGGTACTCCGGTGTTCCGTTGAAATTAACAATTTTAATCGCCCCGTCTGGGTAAAATCTGTTCTGTGAGAGATTATGGAGCCTTTGTTTGTATTATTTGATAATTCTCCAGCTATATGACTGACTGATACGTAGAGCGAAGGCTCATTGCTAAATCAATTAGTATCGCTTTGTTCAAAAGAGCCTTCTAGTGATACTTATCTATAGTCATCTCTGTGAAAGAATTAACCGACAGAAAAAATCTTCAGTGTGATTGTTCAGATCCGAAAGCAGATTCCTTTATCAAGATAACCGTCAATTGAATTTCCATTATATTATAGTTTATATGAAGGAGCTTCATCAGAAAAATTGGAAGGACCAAACTCATACTTCTTGTATTCAGAAAAGTGGTGTCAATATTCCTTTCACTTATCTATGGAAACGCTTTCCCCATTTAACTTTATTTTACTGACCTTGATCTTTCAATAATTGGCAACGAAACTAGTTAGTCTATGACTACGAATTAGTTGTTTTCTCTCATGAGCCTCAAGTGCCGGTTTATCAAAATATCTGCAGTCACAAGTGATCGACTATGGAAAAAAACAAAAACAAAAACGGGGAAAATTATAATCAAATAAATATGAACTACTGATAAACAGGATGAGCAGTCATTTATGTACTTAAATGTCGTATTCATCAACACACACACACACAACACACACAAACACAGACACACACAAAGTGCAGAAGACTCTATACTGACATCTTAATAAGCATAAATGCGACATGGAACGCTACGTTTTTCTGAGAGTTGTTTTTTCTTTATTTTCCAGGTCGTACTCTCAGCTCTTCTGGCTGCCAGCCACGCAGCCCCCCAGTTTGTGTTCGTCCTGCCCCAGGGCTTCCAGCAGCTAGGGCAGGAGGGCACAGCAACAGCAGCGGAGGCAGCGCCGGCCCAAGAGGCAGAAGTAGCTGCTGCCGAGGGCGAAGCTGAAGCCACAGCTGCTGGAGTTGTAGACACCGCCGCGACTGCAGAAGCTGAAGTCGCTCTTGAGACTCCCGCCGAGGTCGTCAGCCCTATCGCAGACGCCACTCCTGCCGAGGAAACCGCCCTTGCTGAGGAGGTAGCAGCTGAAGGCGCCCCCGTCGCTGAGGTAGCCGTCGTCGAGGTCATTCCGTCCGAGAACGAAATCGTAGCCGAAGCCGTCGTCGAGTTGGTCGAACCCACCGTTGCAAAGGACGCGCCAGCCGAAGAACAACCCGCGGCCGCCACGGGCAAATCGCTAGGAGCAGCAGCAGCTGAGGAGGTTCCCGCCCCTGTCAAAGTCAGTGCCGCTCCAGCTGTCAACCAGGTGGACCCATTGGCCGTCGTGGATTCCAGGTACCGCCAGTTCATCTACCAGAATGACGCGCCCGACGTCGTTGCCGCCAAAATCGAGCTGTTCCGCATCCACGCTGACAGGATTCCAGTCCAGACAGCCGTCACTGCGTAAACGACCTTCTTCTTCTTTATGTTTTTCCCTTGCAGATAATCGATCTTGGCAGTATTTAGATAGGCTAATTATATTCTGTACATAACGATTCATGTTGCGAGGATTATAGAATTATTTTAATTAATATATTTGGACCTTCAGGTGTTGATCATTACTAGGTAAAAATCTGATTTCTCACATTTGCAATACTATCAAGTCTCAGTCACAGGAACGTTAAGTTACTCTAGTCCCGGAGAATGAAATGGCAACGGCTTTAGATGGTCTAGGATGAAGCTGCAGTACAAAGTGGAAGTCGTAATGTTTAATATAATACGAGTGTGTGTGTGTTGTTTTCTCTTAAGGTGTCCATTTACTGCGTAACTGCACATCTTTTCCCTTCGCCTCTAATCTTCTTTTATTTCCACCGAACTCTCCTCTTCTGTCGAAGTGAGGGAGCCGTTTCAACGGTCAATCCCTACTACGGCTACAATCTAGTCTTCTCTCACCATTCCTCTTCTGCTGTTTCCGTCAAAGTGAGGGAGCCAGTTTACTTACTACTATTAGTCCACTAATCTTCTCTCACTCTATCCTCTTTCTGGCAGATACTGTCACAAAAACGAAAAACCTTCTGGAGCTTCTCCTTTTTCAAAAAGGGGATGGCTGGAAATAACTATTAAATGTAATAACAGGTCACGAAAAACCCACGAGAATTAATGACGTCACGCTGTCTTCTAGGTGTTCTTGCTCAATTTCTTTCCCTCTAAATTTTTTCTCTTCATTATTATTATTATCATCATTATACTGCCTTTATATTTTCAGCTAAAAATCAAAACAGTCTGTAAAGCGATAAAATCCAATTTTTTCTTTATTTTTTATTTGTATTTATTTTTTTCTTTTTGCTTTCAAAGATGCTATCTCACTGTCCTTAATTCGACGGCTTATGGAAATAAAGTTTATAAAAATATTTGGTTGAATGCGTCCTATGTCCTCCATATATGCTAACCTAACTAGATAATTCATCACGGGTACTGGAAAAAATCTTAATGGTAAGAATAATATAGTTGACATTAAAATAATTAACATTATGATTATGGAGCCTCCTTGTTAGAGGAGTCATAGCTGGTATATATGCATATATATATGTATATATATATATATATATATATATATTATATATATATATATATATATATATATATATATATATATATATATATATATATATATATAATATATATATATATATATATATATTATATATATATATATATATATATATATATATATATATAATATATATATAATATATATATATAATCATATATATATATATATATATATATATATATATAAAGGAACAGAGACAATCAAGAAAACTAATACACGTTTTCATGAACTTTCCTCTGCAGGTTGCAGTGACAAGGACAAGATATTGTTGGATGCCATTTTAAAATGTCAGCATTTTCTTCCTTTACCTCAGCTTTTTCTTTGAACTAGTATACAAATTTATATAATATATATATATATATATATATATATATATATATATATATATATATATATATATATATATATATATATATATATATTATTGGTTATATATATATATATATATATATATATATATATATATATATATATATATATATATATATATATATATATATATATATATATATATATATATATATATATATATATATTTTTATATATATATATATATATATATATATATATAATATATATATATATATATATATATATAATATATATATATATATATGTGTGTAATGTGTGAGTGTGTATGTATATAATTACATATATATATATATATATATATATATATATATATATATATATATATATATATATATATATATATATATATAGTCTGAGGACTCACTGTATAGCAAAACCTTGAGTACCCAGTGCCCTTCCCGAGGGTGAAACAGGTCGAAGGGAAGATAAAATCTCCACTATCAAACTGATGGGTCCTGATCAACACTCTACCATTACCCCAACAGACAGACAGACAATCCTTATAGTCATGGATATCACTTCGTTTACACATTAATCAACACACATGGTTGAAAACATAGAAACAGACACAAGCAATACTCACAATGGAACACTCACATTCTTGCTGGTCAGCTCCTCAGGATTCTTTAGCAGGGGATCTGAAAAAACAGAGAATCATTCTATAGGACCAACACCTGAGACAAATTGTGTTAAGTAAACAAGATTGAAATTTCCCACTTAAAAATATAACGTTAGAGTATAAGGTTCCCAATTATATAGTCAACAAAGTCTTGCACAAAAGAAAACAACTGAAGACCATATCAGAGCAATGAGCATGGCAAACTAAAGAAAAATAGCAATTTCTTATGACAGTGCTGTGCTGAGACAGGGGAAAATGGGTACAATTTTGATTTAAACGTAACAACTACAACCCTGGCTTATCAGGACAAATTCCAAACCACAACAAGGAAAAATAATAGCAGAGGTATTTTTCTTCCTTATATATAATTATTAACATTATCCTCATAGAGTAAAAGTAGTGTAAGCAGATTTTTGAGTTGTGTTTCCAGTTTCCTAAGGCTCAACTGAAGGATTAATTCTTAAGTGAGTAGTGAAAACTGGAACAAGGTGTTGTTACAGATGTTGGACAGCAAAAAAGGAAAAAGGTAGAGAGTGATGCAACTGAGAGCTAAAGGGGTTAAGCACAAAGTTCACTGTGAACGTTGAACTGGTAATTTTATGATATTGAAATTCTCATGTCAAAGTCAGGTTGAAACCATCTCTTAAAACACTTGAATTCTGTATCTTAATTCAACTCATTCATTCCACTGTTGCTTTTACAGTAGCGTACCGTACTCCAATTTCAGTCATGCTTATCACAATTTAGCAAAACTTGACTTCTCTTGAACTTGTTTTCCTCTTTCTTAAATGGAAGCTCCCTGGCCAGTTAGTGAAACTTTTGGGTTGTTTGATAAGAACGTGAGCATTTGAACCTGAACAGTAAAATTAATAATCAATGCAATACCTTACTAATATGAAAAACAGGTACCTAAATAGTACCATCAGATACCATACAATGCTGTAAGAAGCTCAAACACAAGGGCATTTAAGTGAGTGACCCAGGACATTAGGAACAAAAGAAACACTAATTACACCAAACCCTTAAGGTACTGATTTGCAGTTACTGTCTGCGTAAAATGGAAAACTACGGCCTGTCAGTAAGTGAATGTTAAAATGGTTTTAAGAATTTCACACTAACATATTTTTGCATGTATTTTAAGAATTTCACGCTAACATATTTTTGTATGTATAAGTATAAATCCTATATTTATTCATTCTACAAAATGACTCTGATTACAATTGGGTCTCAAGACTCCTGCCCACACTGCTGGATACTGAATGAAGACCCAAAGCATGACACTTACGAAACATTTTCAAAGTATGATGACCAGTTAACATTCCTTCAGCTATTACACATCCAACAGACCAGTGCAGGTGAGAAACTTCTGGCCAAAACCAAATGTTAAACACTTGTAATCCATGCATCACACAGTAAAACTTGTTCATTGTTCCATGATGTAATTTGCTAACAAACATTTCAAGCAATTCAAACCTCATGACTACTCCTGGAGATTTCTAGGACTTTTGAACTCCTCTCGGTTTTCATGGTTTTAAGGTCCTTTGCAGCGTCCCTCTGGCACCTAGCTGTAACCCTTTTCATTACTTTTACTGTACCTCCGTTCATATTCTCTTTCTTCTGTCTTACTTTCTACCATCTCCTAATAATTTATTCATATTGTAACTGTGAGGTTTTCCTCCTGTTACACCTTTAAGACCTTTTAACCATCAATTTCCTTTTCAGTGCAGAACGACCTACTAGGTCCCAGCACTTTGCCTTTGGCCTAAATCTTATATTTCATTCTCAGTTTTCACTACCCTATACAATCAGTTAAGGAAAAGCTGCTTTGTATGTTATTTACAGCCAATGACTAAATAATGTGCTTTTCATGATTAAAATCATAGCGCGAAGCAACAATCGTGCAGTGCCCCACCTCCCAAAAACTCTCTATTTTGGAACAAGAATGGCACAAGAGATACAAACTCATGTGCATTAACGTACCCTGAACACCACAAAAGTAGACTACACCTACACCTGAACAGCCTCTTCCAAGCACTGGCCATATACACTCTCTTTCCACGGGTGGACACAGACTTCTTGCCCTACTTCTCAAACTTAATCTAAAGGTTCAATGACGAAAAGATGAAATTACTGTGTTTCACTCTTTGATTTATTATGTTGTAAGTTAGGTTATGATGCAGGGGTGGGGTGGGGGGATATAAAGATAAAGCAGAGCTACACGGCAACCGCCCCCCCCCCGTCAGGTAGGACTCAGTGGCCTAAGTTAGGTTAGGTTAGGTTAGGGAATGTTCAGTTAAAATTCATACTATAATTCATTCTAAAATTTATGGAACCATAACTCATACCCTGAACACAAAATTATCTCAGCCTATATCTAGGGTCTAGCTTGTCTGATTAAGGCCATAGGTCTTCATGAGATCTTGCAAGCAATGATAAAACCACAGTCCACTTATAGTCCGGTCTTCTACACGTAAGTTAGCCTACATCTGGTCTTAGATCTATGTAGGTTTGGCTAACCTCCATTCACTTATACTATTACAGGCCTAAAAATGGTTTCCATGATTTAGACAAAGCTTCTGCAATATGGTAATCATATATATAAGATTATATATGCCATTTCCAAACTAGGCTTCTAGTTTCAGTGACATAATGTCAAAATTTTTAACAAAATCTAGAATCCTTTTACACCTATGACGAAAATAGCCTTATACGATACGCTTTCAGGTATATAAACTCCCAGTAATTATAGATCAGACTTACCTGGAAGCATTCAAGTTGGAAACTGGTGATTGGTCACTGGAAGGAAAGCAAAGTATACAAACATGATGCTGAAATTAAAATTACCACACTCTAAACAATCCACAATGGGAGACTGAGAGAAGACGAGGCCTGTTGCCATGGCAACAGGTTACGGACCTTGTTGTAGTGATCCTTACTATAATTTTGGAGGCATCTTTGATACCATTTCGTTGCAGTCTTCGTGAAAACTCGTATGTCGCTCCTTTCACCTTCAAATTTGTTTTAATTGTATAAATGCATCATAGAGCAAATTATGATAATTCCGTATTTTAAACACACACTTCAAAGGTAACTATTGTATTTCTTGACAGTGGTCTGTCCAGAATGACTAAACCTTATAGGATTTTTGCCTTTCTCCATATGAATCCTTGCCCAATTTGAGTACAGTAGTTTAAATAATACTTTGAAACACCATGATTTTACTTGTATTTACATTACTCTTTTAATTAAATCCTTAGTGCCTTTACATACGCAAGGGGATGGTGCCAAAAAGGTTTAACACCAAAGGTACACTATTGTAGAAAAGCGAAGATTTGTATCTTAAGATATATGTTCTGTAAAACTTCAAAGTCACCATTACATTGCAGGAAACCTTCCTTTGGTAACATAATCTGCCTTAATAGATTAAGTTGATAATGGCTTCAGAACCTTTTCAACCTCATCAGTGCCAATAATGGATCACATCAAAGCAGGTATCCCTTAAGATGTTTATCTTACATTTGGGTACTTGCTGGATAATATACTGGAATGG
This sequence comes from Macrobrachium rosenbergii, assembly GCF_040412425.1. Taxonomy (NCBI): domain Eukaryota; kingdom Metazoa; phylum Arthropoda; class Malacostraca; order Decapoda; family Palaemonidae; genus Macrobrachium; species Macrobrachium rosenbergii. Next base: position 37,226,247 of record NC_089757.1, on the reverse strand, counting down.
ATGACTTGTTGGAAAAACAGGTTACTGTATATTTCTCTTTAAAAGACATGAAGAGATTGTTACACATGCAGCCTTTTCCATGAGAAACTTATGTTGCTGTTCTCATTCTAATTTTTACCAAATTTCTTATTATCTTTAGTAGGCTATATTTTATATACCAATTTTGTTGCACAAATTTGGTAATTGTGTGTTTCTGTATCTCCCTTTTATAGCCATTTTGGTATACAGCTTCTTTTACTGTTAGTATATTAACACTTCTATTCTGGTACAAGTGTCTTTTCTGTTTCTGCTAACAGTAATGGTTTAAAATTGTTAAATCTTCTATTGAAACATTTTCAATATTTCATTCTTTATCTTTAGGAGTCCCATGTTCCAATAATGTGTTCTTAACTTCTGTACTTTTTCCCTGTTTGTCATCTGTGGTCAGAAGTCCTTCATTAGGGTTGGGTTTTGAAAATTCTGAATTTCTTGACACCTGCATGTGCTCTTTTACTGTTTGCATTGTTTGGTTTTTCATGTGTGACCTGAGATTTGTTTTGCATTGTATGACCTTTTGCCTAGTTCAGGAATCCTTTAACTTTTCTTTCCCATACAGGTTCTCTAGCAGATTAGACATTTCTACTCAATTTAGTTCTGTATAAGAGAATCTTAATCAAGTGGTATATATTTAAAAACTTTATTCTTCTGTAGGTGAAAGAGGCTGTAAAAATTACCTGATACCAATAAAAATGATGAATTACATATGATCCCTGCACAATTAGGCATTAAGGGACTTGACGATACTGATAAACTAAGTAGCCAGAACTGCAACAACCATGACCAAATCAAATATAACTACTGTAATCCTGTCGGAGATTTTTTACCATCACTAAAACCATTAGCTTTAACGAATTGCAAGCTTTGTGGAATAATGAATCTGATCATTAAATATAACTTCTTAAATTCACTGCTCAATTGTAGTATTCTTCGTTTCAAAGAATGCCTCATTGAATTTTATTGCATTCAAATTAGTCACTCGTTGAATCAGTGAGGAAATGTCGAATAAACCACAGTATCCAATCTCACAATGCATGACAACACTTCAGTTCAACATATTTTTGTTTGATGTGATTGCCCATTTTCATTCTGTAATGAATATCCCGTCTTAGATACTAATCTATAAGGGAAATTGCCAGAATAAACATTTTCAGTTTGTCAGAATCTTGAACATACTTAGTTTATCCATCATAAAACTTTTTATCCAAAAAAAATTTTTCAATTACAATTTGTCGAGAAATTGACATGTTTTCCATTTTCTGAACCATTGTAGATGGAGTCTAGAAAAAATTTATTGGTGTTCAGTTGTTTATTATACCAAATATCTGGAATGTTTTCAGACGGTCATGCGTTGTATGTCTAATTATTTATATGTCTAAGTGTATTATTTATGTTTATGTATTTGTATATTCATGAGTGAAAGTTTTCATTTCCTTTGTAAAGGAAATGTGATTACCTTGATACTCCTCTTAGTATTTATAACTAGCAATTATCCCTTCTGTCGTTGTTGGAATAGTTACGCATACGCCCACCAGTCTTACCTTTATGCTTTTTTTTGACAGGAAGCAGGCTGAGAGACGGTCGAGAGCCCGTGAAAGGGGGAGTATCCGTGTTCCGCTGAGGTTGTCTTATGTATATTAAGACCCAAAGGGATCTATCGGAAGAATTTGCGACCTTTTATTGTGATAGTTTGTTATTGTGTTAATTTTACCGTAACTGGTAATATGTGTAATTGGATTAACTTTTAGTTTAACGTAAGTTGTTTTATTGCTAGACGGCCCACGGTGATTCAGTTGTTGTGATTCAGTTGTTTATTTATTAGTAATTTAATTAATTTGATGTGTTAAATATTCGTTCTTGTATTAAATTGTTAAATTTTACATAGTGATTGATTCCTGAGACCCCTTCCTTTTCCCTGTGAATCAGTTACAAGGCCAGTACTGAATTAGGTGACTGCATTATGCTTGGGTAGGTTGCTCCCAGGTGTGATCTGCAGCAGATCTGCCAGTCTCCCTAAACTAAGGGTGTTGGAGAGTTTTATAGTTCAGAGAGGGAGGGACAGGCTGATAAACTCGGTGAGTGTAGTGAGTCTGCATATCGAGTAATACTTTCCCACACCTTAGATAGTGGTCCTCTGGAACCGGATACCATTAGTTTAGTAGATAGTTAGTTCTCAACATTCTTGTTTTTAGTCGCTCTAAGTGAATCAAATCGCTCTAATTTTTTTCGCAAGTTCTTCCATGGTGAAATGGTATTTACTTACCTGGTTTCATTATCATATTTATGACGGTGTTTTGTGCTTATGTTAAGTGGGTTTGATAACCTTAACTAGCAGTTCCAGTCTCCATGATTTGAGGTTCAGATAATCATTGTGTGTAACATGTTTTAGGATTTTGTTCCATTTGTGCCATTATCACTGTGTATTGTGGTGTATTTGTATTTCAGATTCAGTATATCAATGTGTGTATTGTGGTTATATTTCAGTGTTAACATTGAATATTTACAGTGTTAATAATATTTTCCTGTCGTCAGTGATTTTGGTTGTAGTTTTATTGTCATATTGCAGAGACAGAAGCGCTAGGTGCAAATTTGCATGCTGATACACTCATTCAGATAGTATACACATGATGCTGGGTCCATCATGTTAGAGATAGGAAGTGAGATAGAGCAGCATTTGCAGGCACAGGTGAACCTGCTCTTTGAAATTCTTCAGAATTATAGTAGTGACTGTGCAAGGTGCTTTTGCAGAATCTGAGAATACTTGGCTTCATTATCAGTCAGTGTTGACTAGAAATCCTGACTTATTGGGTCCCAAATTACGAGACTATAGAGCTGCTGGTCGCAATGCTAGGAAAATCAGAAATGATTTATCTGCTAAAATTAATGAGAAAACCCTGTCTAAGGTTAGTGATACAGGTATTCCTAATAAGGAATGGTGCACTTCCTGGCAAGGTTACCACATGTAAAGATACCAGATTTTGATGGTAAGTATCAGGGAATGGCCAGCATTTTGGGATTTGTACAGTAGTGTCATTCATAACTGTACTGGATATAAGCCCAGTGTTTTGAAGTTCAGTAGTGGCCTTAAGGTCCAGTCTCAAAGGTAATGCTTTAGGGTTATAGAAGGTCTTAGTATTACTAATCAGAATTATGATGGCCATACAGATGCTGGGAAAGAGACTCTATCTCGATAGTAGCCAAGTCTAACCTGGTTCCCGTTTAGAGAGAGTTCTAGTAATTCCCATCTTCCCCAGACATAATTATGAAGAATTGTTGAATTTTAGACTTGCTTATAGGAAGCCGATGTTGCAGGCAAGTAATGAAGTCAATGTAGAACAGTCTGAGTCCTCTGCAAAATATTTTGCTCTATAGTTGTCGCCGGAGACATCAAAGTATTTATCAGCAAATATCAAACATTTGATCTTTCACTCTCTCAGATTTCAGGAAGGTTGAAGCATGCACTAGACTTGTTTGAATACTGTAAAGAACTAAGTTCTCAAGTGATTCGAAATCAGCTGGTCATAACCTCTAAAAGTAGCTTCCATTGGTGTCTCAATGATTCAGGTAAGGTAGAGATAGATATGTACACTTCTGCAGGTACCTGCAGTTGTCAAATTCGGTAATATTCAACCAAAACATAAGCCCTGTTTGTTCTGGTAATGAAACCATGCAGCCAAGTATTGTAGTAATTATCCCAGTGTGGGAATCCGTACAGAAGTTGAGAGAACTTAGTTTAAGGGCTTTATGTTACAGCCAGGCCATGTGAAGTGCAATCGTAAAACACAGGTGAAGGTAGACACTGTGATGGACGTCATCACATTTCTTCCTTTGTTTCAAGTTTTCTAATAAACAAAGTACTGAATCCTTCAAAGTCCATGGACAGAGTTAATGTTTAAAGCCAGAAATCTGTCAAAGGTGATTCCATACAAAGTATTAGTTCAAGTTCTGTTACCACAAGTGATTTGGGGTAATAATGGTTCTGTATCCGTACAGTCATGCAGCATTACCCTGATATTGTTCGAAGGTGTTGTTTCAACTGCACACTCTACAGCAACTGTCAGGCTTCAGGTGGTGGCACAAAATTGCAAACACGTACCTTTTGACATACAGGTTTCCCAGAGATCATTTATTTGTCCTCACTTGTACAGAGTTAAACCTTAAGACTTTGGATAGGATTACACTATCCCTTTCTCCATTTGGGTGTGACCCAGTGTCAAAGTTACTTGTGATCTGGTTAAGGTGGTGGTTCCTTGGGTAAACCAAGAATTCCAGTTAAAGCATTGGTTTCCTTAATAATGTTGGCACTAATGTATTTCACCACTGGTATAGCTAAGGTTGCCACATTCCTTCGTAGTAAAGGTGTTAAATTGGCCGATCGCTACCTTACTGGTGATAATGTTAATTGTATTCAGTTGATTATTGGTGTAGACTATTTTCACAAATTTATACATAATCAGTCTAGTACTATGGGTATTTGTACTTTCAGTACAGCTGGTGGTGCCCTCATTTGTGGTCCCATGCCTCAGTGGTCTAATGATCAGTCAATGAATATTGTAGCCACCCAGCATGTAATATGTGCATGGTATGGTAATGGACCTCTGTAGTGAGTGTTGTAGCATTTCCAATCTTTTGAATTGGATGCCATAGGAATAAAGGAGTTTGACCTCTCACCAGAAGAGAGAAGAATGGTTGAACAGTTTGAGCATTCTATTCATAAGGTTAATAACCAGTATGTGTAAAGTTTACAGCCCATTTGCCGTGTTGCAGACCACCTACAAATTATCGTATAGCACTTGACACCAGATTGAAGTCATTGATGGGGAAATTCATTAGTGATCCCTACTTTGGCAAATTCCATTATAGTAGCATTTTGTCTGAGTATTTGAATTTAGATTTATTGAAAGTGTTCCACCAGTCGGAACCAATCAAAGGTCACTACTTGCCTTATCATCATGTAAAGAAGCGACTCGAGTACAACCTCAATATGTATTGTATTTAATGCCTCTTTAAAGGTCTGGCACTTATTCTCTAAAATGAATGTTTACTTACAGGGCCATCTTTGACTCACTCGTTGTTTGAATCACTTCTTGCATTTAGAACTAACTTGGGCAGTTATTTCAGACATAAAGCAAAGCATTCTCAGGATTGGGATTGATAATCATCCTGAGATTGGTGTAGATCTGTTTTGACACAGACACCACAGACCCTCAATTATTGTATCATACAGATTTAAGGTTGTATGTTTTGGTGCTACTTGTCTACCTTCCTTTTTGCAAGCAATCTTTTAAATTATCACTACTAACTATTCACACCTATTGCAAATCTCTTGATGTCTTGCTTTATGTAGATAATTTTCTGTGTAACTTATGAGAATGTTGAACAAATGTTGTGACTACCCTGGCTATTAATCATATATTAGAGCAGTGTGCAGGTATGCTACTACAGGAATGGGTGTCAAACAGTGCACAATTTAATGAATATATTTGTGCAGAAATTGGTAAATGACAAAAACAGTAAATCTGAGTGTTAGGAATTAACTGGAACATTTTTTCAGATGTATTAAAACGTGAAACCCTGCAGTGTGAATGACTCATCAGTCACCAACGGTCTATTTTGTCATGTAGTGTAATTGTCTTTGACCAGTTTAGTTTCCCCTGTAGTAATTAGGGAAAATATTAATTTCAGATTTAGAAACTAAATTTGAAATGGACAAACTAGTCAGCCCAGAGATTATTGAGAGATTTAATAGAGTTAAAGAGGCAATTGCTTGCACAGTTTCTACCATAGAATTTCCTAGATTTGCTGTTTTACAGGAAAATGTCAGCTGCATATATTTTATGACTCCTCCTCAAAAGGCCTTTGGTGCAGCTGTACTCCAGTTGATTTGAGTTCCCAGACTTGTAATTTGCTAGTTAGTAAAGCTTGAGTTTGTCCCCTAAAGAAGCTAACCATGCCAAAGTTGGAGCGACATCGGTAAATATTGGTTGTAAACTGAAAACACTTTGATGAAAATATCACACCTCAAATTTCAATCTTGTTTTATTTGGAGTGACAGTGGAAGCCACCATAGCACGAATCAGGAGTGATAAGTGTCATGACCTTTATGCATGAAACAGGGGGTTAAAGAAATTAGAGACTCAGCATTTCCCATTATGTATGTTAGCTCTAGAGAACCTAGCTGACCTTTGTCCAGAGGTTGTGATATTAAAGTATTGTTGGCTTTTCGTAAAGTATGGATCAGATTGGTTGATTAGTGGAGATTATCCTCCTCAAAAGGGAGATTTTCAGTTGATATGTCATTGAACGTGAGTGTAATGAGATCAATGCTGAACCAGTAAAATGTTATGCTCCCCATAATTATTAAATTTGATTGTTACTTAGCTTTAATTAAAGTAAAGGAGTAATGCTTTTAGTATTGAAATTTACCAGTATAATAACTGGTTACCAATTTCCACTTGACCCACTGCTTACTTAATAAGGTTAAGCACAGCAGCAACATTATCCTGGTTTAGCAGCACATCTTTTAACAGTAATCTAAAGGTTTGCAGCTGACATTAAGAATTTTGCTTTTCAGTTAAATCTATCTGGGATCAACAGAACTTAGTGCACCAAAGGACGTATCCAGTGCTAACTTGAAGGAAAACTGGCATGTCACCCATTTACTCCCACCTCAAAGCCACTTGACTACTCTTATAATAAGATATTTTCATGTACTCAATCACATTGTCAGGGAGTTTCAGTATTGTTAGTTCTGAGAGAGCAATTTGGGATACCAAAATGTGATACAGTAGTCAAATCTATTATTAACAAATGTGTGTTTTGTAAGAAGGTTGCTGGTAAGTTATGGCTATTAATCCTGGTCCTCCTGCCCTTACCAGCAGAGATCACTTTAACCAGCCATTTTTGTGTTGGTATAGATTATACAGAGCCATTTGTTATGCTGAACCTGATTCTGATATTCAGGGAAAAAGCTTTGCATGTGTTTATTTACTTGTGCTTCAGCATGTGCAGTACATTTGGAGTTAGTATCATCCAGTTTTCTGCATCAGACTTTTTGCTAGCCTTTCACAGGGTTTTGTGCATTATATTCAGTGCCCGATGTTATCATTACAGATAATGCCAGAAACTTTGTAGGGTTTTCAGCACTTCTGGAAAGAAATAAGTGGATGAGAAACCTGAGGTTATGGAGCATATGCAGAATTTATCTGTTAAATGGAAGTTTTCTGTACCAAGGGCTCCATGGAAAAAATGGGTTTTTTGAACGTTTAATAGGCGTCACAAAGGATGTTTAGCTAAAGCCCTTTATAGAAAAGTTGTATCCTTTGAAGAATTGAGAACCCTTACGTCAGAATTTTCTGCTATTATTAATAATCGTCCACTTACATACCTTTCAGAGGACAGTATGGAATGTTTGACTCCTGCACATCTTATATTTGGACGAAGTGTGTGTTTGTCACCACCTCTGAATATCCTGGCTAGTGATGAGATCCTTTATGCTGAAAACTTGATCTAAGAATCAGTGCATGCTGGAAGCTGCTCAGCGATGCTGTAAGTTTGAGGAGTTGTTGGAATAGTGATTACCTCACCAAGCCAAGGAAAGACACTATAGCAGTGTTAAGCACACTATGAATGCCCCTTGAAAAGGGTGATATTGTCCTTGTTGATTTAGGAACTTCTTCCGTAAATGAGTAGCCATTAGGTCGCATACAAAAGCTCATACCTGTACAGATGGTGTTGTACAGTCCCACTCACAAAGGTAGGTGACAAATTATACCATAGGAGTCTAAATATAAAGTAGTACTTCTTGAGGTTGATACGTCAGGAGGTTACATTCTCAGTTTGATGAAAATGCAGTTTGCTCCTGCACCACATCCCGTAAAGTACCCTCCATCACCGGAGTCCCTACCTCAACATCGTCCTATGAGACGTGCAGCATTAAAGTGCATGCCAAGGAAAGGAGCTGATTGGAGGATTTATTATGAACATGATCTGTTGTAATGGATATGTGTTTCAGGTACAAAATTAATTTTTGTACCTTGATTTACTGTACAGTATTTGTTGGCTATTTTTGTGGGGAGAATGTCGTCGAAATTACGTTCTCTCCATTTTCTGAACCATTGCAGATGGAGTCTTAGAAAAATTTATTGAGTGTCAGTTGTTTTATTATAACAAATATCTGGAATGTTTTCAGATTGTCATGTTGTATGTCTATGTATTATTTATATGTCTATATATTATTTATGTTTATGTATTTGTATATTCATGAGTGAAAAGTTTTCATTTTCCTTTGTAAAGGAATGCGATTACCTTGATACTCCCTCTTAGTATTTATAACCAGCAATTATCCCTTCTTGTCGTTGTTGGAATGAAGTGCATACGCCCACCAGTCTTACCTTATGCTTTTTTTGATAGGAAGCAGGGAGAGATTTGCCGAGAGCTCCAGTGTGAAAGGGAGTATCCGTGTTCCTTGGAGGTTGTCTTAAGAAAGTGTATATTAAGACCCAAAGGGATCTATCGGAAGAATTTGCGACCTTTTATTGTGATAGTTTGTTATTGTGTTAATTTTACTGTAACTGTAATATGTGTAATTTGGATTAAACTTTAGTTTAACGTAAGTTGTTTATTGCTAGACGGGCCTACGGTGATTCAGTTGTTGTGATTCAGTTGTTGTTTATTAGTAATTTAATTAATTTGATGTGTTAAATATTCGTTTCTTGTATTAAATTGTTAAATTTTACATAGTGATTGATTCCTGAGACCCTTTCCTTTTCCCTGTGAATCAGTTAAGTAAGGCCAGTACCGAATTTAGGTACGCATTATGCTTCTGGGTAGGAATTGCTCCCCAAGGTGATCACAAAGCAGATCTGTCAAGTCTCCTAAACTAAGGTGTCTGAGTTTATAGTTCAGAGAGGGAGGGACAGCCGATAAAACTCAATTGAGTGTAGTAGTCTGCATATCGCAGTAATAATTTCCCACACAATGTGAATGAAACAGGATCTAATGATTCCATTAGGAACAAACTCTTTAAGCAACCTGTATGAGAGTTAAAAATGTTAACTCAGTAGTGCACTTAAACTTTGAAATGATAAAAAAGGCAAAACAAACATCTCTGATATACTCTGCTTTATTATAACATCCCCTTAAATTATATATTACATATACAACTACTGAACCTGAAGGAATCTCTCAGGATTCATATAATGACTTCTAAAAATAAAGACTTTATGGGGGAAATATTGTACAAATTCATATTGTCGATAAAATAAAGTCTGAAAGTACAGGCACTGTACGTATCTGTAAAATAACAAATCTCAAAGGACAAGTGCATTACTTATCAGTAAAATAACATATCTCAAAGTAAAGGCACTGTACTTATCTGTAAAATAACAATTCTCAAAGTACAAGTGCATTACTTATCAGTAAAATAACAAATCTAAAAGTACAGGCACTGTACGTATCTGTAAAATAACAATTCTCAAAGTACAAGTGCATTACTTATCAGTAAAATAACAAATCTCAAAGTACAGGCACTGTACTTATCTGTAAAATAACAATTCTCAAAGTATGCTTACATTACTTATCAGTAAAATAAAAATCCTCAAAAGAAATTTTGGGCACTGTACTTATCTGTAAAATAACATATCTCAAAGGACAAGTGCATTACTCATCAGTAAAATAACAAATCTCAAATACAGGCACTGTACTTATCTGTAAAATAACATATCTCAAAGTACAAGTGCATTACGTATCAGTAAAATAATTCAAAGTACAGACACTGTGCTTATCGGCTGAATAACAAACTTCAAAGTACAGGTCCTGTGCTTATCGGTAAAATGACAAATCTCAAAGTACAGGCACTGTACTGTGCTGTTAACATTAAGATATAAGACTAAATCACACCAAGTGAAGGAAGTGGTGCACCCCAGCTGTCTACTTAGGTGAAAATGTTATGAGCGATGCAATATCACTTGGTGACAGGGAAGGAATGAATAACAGGTTTTAACCCACAGGGCAAAAACGTACGTACTAAACAGGCAGGCAAGCAGGAAGCACTCTGTTATGCTAGAATACAGCTTAAACCTATGAGTATTCGTATGAGCAACACAAGTAACTGCTTTGTACAGAAATACAGACATTATCTATCATTTCATGGAAAGATAAATGTTCCACAGTTTCACTTCTGGGTAACAGTCCTACGTCAGCAAGAATATGAATGGATAAAATTTACTTAGGTGAATTAGATTTTGAAGTGCAAATCTTCTTCTACAGTGGAATGATTAGGAGTCCTAGAAATTTCTTCCATAACTTAATCATTTCTAAAGTGTTTATAACATTAACCCTATCTATATCCTGCAATTGTTGACCAGGTACGGTAACTGAGCATATGAATCATTACCTTGTACCTGTTACTCTAAAACTGGCATATAACTGACATGTTATTTTTTACCAGAACTTTGAATTAAACATACAATGCTTGATATTAATTAGAGGGTTGACTGTAAATCATAGTCTGTAACTATCGCATGTTTCGAGACTAACCATCTTACTAAACACATAAAATGAGGATCTTGGGCACTTGTACAACTTAAATGCTCCCTAACCTACTAAGTTACTCCTAAGATTTGGCAACTACTATGTATCTGTACCAGCTGAAACAACAAAATCTTTGAGGTTTCTCAAAGCAAAAACAGCTGGTTTTATGAAATACTTTCATTAACAGAAGAGTCACAGATAGAAGTCATACAGAGTTTGACAGAACTTTTATGGTAAAGAAAGATTTAAAACTGATGTATGCACAAATAAAAATTATAACTGGAAAAGAGGCAAAGAAGGTAAAGTTAGAAAATGCCCATCTGGATACTGTGGGTGGGTGTTGAGAGGAGAAGACTGTAATTCCGTACCATGTATTGTATGTATGGTGTCACAGATGCTCCATATGAGTAAGTTTAGAAGGAGTAAGGAATTTCTGATGTTTGATATGTATAAACACTAATGGTAAAGACTAAGAAGAGAGGGATTATTAAGAAGGGCAGGCCTTGAAGCAGAATGAACGTCTGTTCTTTTAGCAACATATACTGGATTAAGAGGGAAGTAAGGAAAAACCAAAGGAGTAACAAAAACCTGAATAAAGTATGACAGACAGATTCATTCCTGGCGAATAACAAGAGAGTATCCTGAGTAAAACTGAGGCAGAAACTTATGCTATGAAAATGACTCTTCTTTATTCTGGGTAGTGAAATATTTATATAGAAAATAGAGGAAACTCTACAGAAGTATAGCCACAACATTCTAAAATTTATGGCTTGAGTTCATTTAGAATATCACACTACATATAAAGAAGAATCTGAAAGATGTGTTTAGAGGTTGGATAACAGATTACAATCTTGATATCAAAGACTGCAATGGTCTGAGGAGGGGAAAGGAGCAGTGAACTAAAGTAAAGGTGGATGAGAAATGGCAGGATGCCATCAGTGGGAAGGGCCAGATGATGGAAAGCCAGAGATAAGGACTTTTGCTGGATAGGAATTCGGGTAGAAATTACAGAAGATAAAAGAGGTGAGGCAACCATTAGAACACCTAACACCATGAGGAGACAACCAAACTCATCTTTTTTTAATTATTTCATTAATATTTGGCTGACTACTTATTGATGGCATTCATGATATGTTTCCCTTAGTTTGTATATTTACTTCCAGCTAGAAATAAACTTATTTTATCTGTGATTAATATTCATCTTGGGGTTGCCTGCTGTAATATGTATTTGTGCATTTGAGCAAGAAACCCTCTATTCATTTTACATAAAGCATCAAATTTTCCATCTGCTCTTGCTGGGTTATGAGAAACTTTTGCCTTCTTGCTGCTCAATATTCATCATATTAAAAACATTTTTTAAAATTTTCTTATGCAGTAATTAGTGTTTGCTTTCACAGTTATAAAAAATATATAAAATTCGACTATTGTCAATCCCTGACACAAAGTCACTCAGTAATATCTGAGTACTGAAATTTCTTATTTGCTCACAAACTATACTCTAAAGTATAATTCACCTTTAAAAATTAAAGTCACACTTTTTTATTAAAACAATAGGAAATTCACTGATTATAAATTCATTTAATTAATTCCACCCATGCAAAGATACTTTATATGAGTGTAGTCATCCACTCCATGCCTAGATCCCTCCCTCCCAATTCCTGATTCTTTGATTCCACCAAAAGCAGCCTCTGCTGCTGAAATCAAACCTTCGTTAATCCCAATCATTCCAGTCTCTAATCTGCGAGCAACTCGCCAAACCTGAAACACAGTAAAAATAGTGTTAATAATGATTCAGTCTATTATCAGTCAGTTTTGTAGGGTAAAAGAACTTATCTATATTGGTGTTTACAGATTCATTTTCTTCAAAGTAGTGACTGGATGTCATTCTAGTACTGTAATTCTGAACTACCATAGGCTGCTCCACAAAAGATACTCTCTAATTTTGGTAGTGACTGTTGTACAAACAATGGTGCCTGACTCTTCTGTACCAAAGTTAGAACAGCATTTGTGCTCTGGGAGTGAATGTAGCCCCTCTTTCTGTATGTTCTTCCTACAGGGGACAGAGTATACGCTGTCCATCCATTGCAGTGTTTTCAAAAACATCAAAGATGATGAAGACCCTGTCAGGGGTACTCTGGGGTCATTCACCTTGTACTATAATTCTCTGAACAATACTGAACAAATGTAAGTATAGTTAAAGTGAGGCAAGTGACAAAAGAAGGGGAGGTTATGTTAAAAGACAAGTCATTCAACACCTTGAAGCATATGTCTATAATATTACTGAATGTCACGAAATGTTTCTGTAAAGGGGTGGGGGGAAGAACTGATACCAACCATCATGAAACAAACCGATGAAAAGAGTCTCAGCTAATTAAGAATGAAATAACGCTTCTATCAACATCTTTTAAGTGAATAGATGTGTGAAAGGATCCTAAAAATTCCCATTGAACAACACTGATGGCAACTTCTCAAGTCCAGATTTTACCTTGCTGTCCAGTGCCAACAGTTTCTGCATCCATTTCTGGTATGACTTGAAGAATATTAGCTTAATGGACCATGGAAGAACACTGAGCAAAATCCTTAACTTCCCCCCCAACACTTTAATAAATTTTGAGTGGGCAAGTTTGACAGGTTAAGTGAATAAGATCAGTACAATTATAGTTTGTATTTTGGGTAAGAATATAAAAGTTGTGAAGTATTTTAATAGATGAATAAATGAAGTACAAACCTGTGAAATATCTTGTGAGAAAAAGTACCCAGCTAATCCATGTGGACATGCATTGGCCATTGCAAGAACTTCTTCCTCAGTCTCAAATCTGTAAATAATAACAACAGATGTATTAGGATGTGGGTCATAAATCTAATCCAGTTGATTAACTTTTGTAATAAACTCACTATCTGAGTCAGGAATAATGGTGATATTGTTTAATTTTTGTTTGGTATACTGAATTAACCCAATTGGTGCCTGATATAGTTCGTAAAAATGGTGATAGCAATTCTGCATTTTATTTTGAATGTGATATGAGACAGAATCTGCAGAGCTAATTACAGGTTCCAAAGGATTATTTTCTCTATGCCTTTTAACATAACAGTATAAATATGGTAACAATGGAGAATTAGAGGGAAACTTAGTAACAAGGTCTTTATTACATTTCAATATTCTTCTTACAATACTACTTAATGACTCGATTACATAATTACGAGGGTCCTTGTTCAGTTCTTGTAAGTACTGTTATCATTTTCAGTCAGTCTTATTCTGGAATTATGTATTTGCGATTGTAAATTCACTGTCAATTGAATATTCTATTAACAAACATTTGGTAGGACAATGGTAACCATCTATTGCCAGTTCACTAAAGTTTATACATTTTTTGACAAAAACTTCTTATTTCTATTTTAGAAAACCGTTTTATTTCCAAGATTATTCAAATGGCAATGCCTGACTTCAGTAAGTGAACGATTTTTTAGGTGTTATGCCTACAGAACATAGGTCAATAACCTCTCGGAAAAACTGAATGAACAAATCCTTTTCTATTTAATTCACACTGGAAATACAAAAAGGGGGCTCCTTGCCCTTTTTAGACATTGTTATCAGATGGGAATATTTTCAGGTTAAATTAATATATAAAGAAAAGTGGAGTTGTCAACCATCAACTAACTACTACTACCACTTTTTATAATAAGCAATGTGGCAGCTGGTTTGTCTTTCCAAAAAGAATTAATAAAATTAACATTCATAATTTGTACGCATCTACTATCTTAGACAAAAGACAAATGTTCTTTTTCGTGTGACACTATTCTTCTTTGAAGAAATGTAAAATACTTTACTTTTGAATGGCAGCAACTGGTCCAAATATTTCCTCCCTGATGCATGGCATTTCTGCAGAGACCTGAGTCAAAATGGTTGGCTCAAAAAACAGGCCACCTAGGTCATGACGCTTTCCACCCAGTACTAACTCTGCACCCATTTTAACCGAATCATTTACCAAACCTTCAACCTGTTGATAATAAGAATATAACAAATATATTAATAATGCCAATATCTATATTTTCAATTTTCCTTGAATCAAAACACCATCTCTACAAAACAGATATGACCATTCTGTGGTCAATTTGCATACTAGGTACATCAACAGTAACGAAAAGCAAAATTTCAACAGAACTTCAACAAAAAGGATGGCACTCTATATTAGCAATAATACATTCCTCAAGGATGCCATAATGACAAAGTACTTTTCTCACACACGGCATAAACAGAAAAAATTAATGTACTGCCTTACTATACTAACCTTATTTATCTGACTCTGATTGATAAGGGGTCCCACATTCACCTCCTTGCTGAAGCCATCACCTATCACTAATCGTTTGCTAATTGCCTCCTTGCAAGCTGCTAAAAACTGGTCATATATTCCACTCTGGACATAGATTCTGTTGGCACTGATGCATGTCTGTAATACAGTTACACATAACAGATATACATATACATTAACATTTATATATAAAACAAACCAAGATTTCAGTTGCTACTTGATTTTGTAGCTTAGGAAAGTAATACCAATAACTGCTGCATCCCCTGTACAATTATCTATTTTACTTTCATGGCCAAGAATCCGACTGACAAAAGAACACAAAGTACTTTCAACAACAACTCTCCAGCAGGTCAATTAAAACCTGTAAAGGCTACTACTGTACCATAAATCCTGCACCAGCTAAGTTACAAAGTTTATGAGATAAAATGCCTTTTGGTTACCTAAGTTCAGGAGCAGTAAAACCCCTTCAAGAGGTCTGGAAAAAAAATTCTCAGTCAAGGGCGTCTTGTAAAAATGTGTAGGATCTAATGCGCAATGAAAATACCAATTGCTTCCTGCAAACATATGTACTAACTCGGTTTAAGGTACTAATATGAGCCTGAAATTAACTTTCCAGTAATCTCAGCGAGCACTGGGAGGATGTAAGTTTGCCCATAACTATTGCAAACTGTACTAATAATACCTCTTGGAAAGGCAATACCTATCAAATAGCGAGGCAGAGAATTACTCTTGAATGTGAGGACTACTAAAAAACAAGAGAAAAAAAAGAGCAGCTTAGCTTGAGTGTCCTATAATTAAAACCACCTCCTCTGCCTCTTTTAGCATTGCTAAGACATTTAATACAGGGTGGCATTCTAGGCTGAAGTTACAGAACTCTTTCATTACTTATACTGTATTTAAAGTACTGTCTGCAGCTAGTATCAGGTCTCTAAGCAGAGAGCAGGATGTAGCTGGTTTCCTTCCACAAGCTGAGTACAGTAATTATAAATCAAACCTTGACAACATCGTTATACATAAGCCATAGTAAGGGGAATGGGAACAACAAAAACCAGCTTCAACTCTAAATTAGTTCTGAATCTGGCAAATGCTCAGTTTTCTTTACATACAGGAGGTTTCTTTGAAGCAAACCTAAAAAAAAAAGATGAGCTTTAATTCTTCACCAAAATCATATAACTGAGCTTCTAATTGTTCTCTACTGATCAACTACAGGCATGAATCCCATCTGGGATGAAAACAAGAATGATACGTGCTAGATATAACTGCAACTGCACTGCCACTCAAAATAAAAATGACTAAAAAATCCCTAAATAAGCTATAATAAAAAACAAAAACTGATTTAAATATGTATTGCTCATGATTTGAAATCTCTTGATAGGATAAAAACTGGGAAAACTATGTACAAACCTGGCCTGCATTTCTGAATTTAGCTACTAAGAATCCCTCAATAGCTTTGTTAAGGTCAGCAGAATTAAATACGATGAAAGGCGCATTTCCTCCGAGTTCCAGACCGATTTTCTTTATGCCAGTCGAACATAATCTATACAAGAGTTTACCAACTGCAGATGAGCCTATCAAAAGATAAAATACGATCGTAAATATCAAACAGAAACTTTAAACATTTAAATCTAAGTGATTATTACAATATCAAAGCCAAACTAAAACTGCAGCAAGTAAAAAAATATTTACACACATAGAACCACTTAAACTAAAATGTTCTATAAAGACTATTTTATAAATGACAAATTAAGTACATGATGTACACTGACCTGAATTTACGATGAAATGATTAGCTCATGTTTAAACACCATATTATAAATTTTAATAAAATTTTAGTAAAAGACACTGGCTACTAATGCCATACTTTTGGTTCATGGCAGTAGACATGATAAAAGACTGCACTTATAAAGGTTATTCAGCACTGAAACGGAAGTTGCCAGTAAAAAGGTTTGAAAGGTGTAACAGGAGGAAAACCTCGCAGTTGCACTATGAATCAGTTGTTAGGAGAGGGTGGAAAGTAAGATGGAAGAAAGAGAATATGAACAGAGGTACAGTAAAAGGAATGAAAGGGGTTGCAGCTAGGGGCCAAAGGAATGCTGCACAGAACCTTAAGTAATGCCTACAGCGCACTGCAGAAGAAGCACTGACGGCACTATCCTCCTTCAGGCGAGCAAAGGTTGTATTATCTGTTGAAATAATGTCCTATTGACAGTCTGAATACAGACTCATTCCCCAAATCAACTGGCCTGACACTTCATACTAAACAAAGAACTCGTACGTCCCATTTTTTACTCTTTAAAGAGTAAACACTGATACAGTTTCATTACCTTGCTTAATAATGTTCTAAATAAAACTTAAGGCAACTTACATTCTTAAATTCAGTGATCCCTGATTAATTCTACACTACCCTTGCATTAAAAAGCTTATTACCTAAGCAACTAGACATCAGCTGAAAGGATGAGCAGAATTTCATATGGTGATGATCAAATGAGCCAATTATTCAGTGCACATAATGAAATAGGTAAAATTCACAAAAAGTAATTGGTAGCCTACACAACAAAACATCTTCCACCGCAAACTCCAAGTACCTAACGCAAGAGCTTTCACACATTACGACAGGATTTAAAAGCTGCAAACAAAGTCTAGAGAGAAAAGACATATAAAAGGATAAATACTTAATATGACCTCCTACCGGTAAAAGAGACACCCGCAACCTTTGGGCTCGTGCATAACAAATTTCCAACAGCTGGTGTATTTGGCCGAGATGCTGTCACAACATTAACTACACCTGGAAAAATGATCATATTGGAGACAATAAGATGATGATGTAGACTGTTTATCATATTGTATAATATCCATAATTATATCACAATACAATATCCACAATTATATCACTAAATTGTATTATTTGTAAAATTTAAAAGCAAAGACTTTCAAATGCCTGAATGGCACTATGTCAGTGTTCAAAAGTCTTTGTTTTTAACTTTTACATGTTACAATTTAGTGATATAATTGCAGATTTTTAACCTACAGCAATTTAATCCCAACACTGACAATTTTTTGCAATCAACATCTTAATCATCCTGTATATGTCTTCTTGTAAGGCTCACTGGAATTATGCAAGACTTCACTCTCTTAAAAGGAAAGTTTTACAGTACGGTAACTGCAGAAAAACTGTTTTGCGTAACTCAACCCTACCTGGTGGTATACCAGCTTTTTCTGCTAGGTCAGCAATAGCCAGAGCCGATAAGGGTGTGTCCTCAGCCGGCTTAATGACGCAAGTGCACCCTGATGCCAAGGCAGCCCCAGCTTTCCTTGTAATCATAGCATTTGGAAAATTCCACTGTAAGTTAAAAAAAAATGTCAGTACACCTCTTAGATACATAACATTCATATAATTTGTATTAGAAACCAGTAGTTGAGGAATATTACTTATTTAGCAAGAGATTAAGCTAATTAAATATCTTTAACAAAGGAATGCTTGAGTCTCTCCAAAAGCTTTAACAAAATGGTGAAAATTCCCAAACTTCTCATTGAAAATTTTCAAGTAACAAATAAGCTTATGCCACTATTCAAGAATTAGTCATCTACTTAACTGACAGACAATTTCCACTTTCCCACATACTAAATATCATCTGAAAAATACTATACCTTAATAAATATGGAAAAATACAGTAATACTATAAATATGTTTACTGTCATCAAATGCTATTTTTAACTTCTCTCGAGTGTAATTTATAACATAAAATTATCAAAACATGTTTAATGTTTCCCATTATGAAATAATGATAATTTTTTAGCTAAACCTACCACCAGCAAACAAGCTGATCATTTCAAAACTTAGAAGACTACTGGTGGGGTACCACAAGGCATAACAAAGTCATTCCTTATGTTTTTCTTGTCTATATGCCCCTTAAAGTGAACAAACTGAATGATGACCCACATTCATGGGAACAGAATGAGCCTAATGGAAAAAAAATATTTACTCAAGGTAAGGAGTTACTTCAGCAAGCAGAAACTGACTAAAAAATATCTGATCACCACCTGGGTGATATATAGTATGTAACTCAAATTATGATCTCTAATATACTTATTTTTCATAAAATCATTGCAGTTGTGTCGAATTCATTGGTAGCTGTTAAAGCTCTTGCATTGCTCTCCATTACCCAAAAACGATAATCAAGCAGTAAAAGAATAAAACACACAAAAGAGAAAACTTGTTTCATACTTAACCTCATAACGCAAAGTTGATACAAAAGATTAATGACTCATGATGATGAACTGTGTGGCGCTATTATTGGCTGTCAACATTTTTGTGTTGACAATGTGTTTTAAGATTAAGCAAAATTATGATGATTATAGCAGCTGGTTGAACACCTGCCTATTTGAAACCGCTCGTCCTACTGATATTGAGCGATTCCCTCATAAAATGAGAGAGGTCTTGAACACCATCTACATCATGTTCCATTAATGCCTTGAGCAACTGTTATTTAGTTATGATGTGTTTGTTCAGCTCAGGTACTGCTTTTACTCATCTTTCTCCAATCTTGACAAGAGTCCATTATAGTTTTTGCCTGTCTTCCTTCAGTTCTTGTTACCACAGGTTTAGGTCTCAAACTTGCTGTGTTATTTATTCCTCAAGGAGTTTGAGATACCATAGTTCCAAGACCTAAGAGCTAAGTGTCGAGTTCACAGATTTTGGCACAGATGCCACAGTTTACATTCAAATTAGGAGTTTAAAACAGTTCAGAAATCTAAGTGCTGAGTGTGGAGTTCACAAAGTTTGGCGCAGACTACTAACTCCTGTTCAGTTAGGAAGATAGAGTCAAAGGGACTATCCCATGTTTCCATGAAACAATTGACTTCAGAGTGATAATATAGTAGTTACTATACATTACTTCAAGATATGCATATGAAGATGCATGTTATATAGATTTCTTTCGTTTCTTGTGATGTTAGAAGAACCACAGAAGCCAAAAGCAATGAAGCACAGTATATGTGGTATGTGTCAGGGATGGGGATTTTGGAAGCAGTCAGAGCTGCTAATTTATATAAACCTGAATGAATTACAGTAACCATGAACAAGAGTGATGCTGTGAGCATCTAGACCCCTAAAGACTTAAGATATGTTACCAAAACTTGCCATGATATTAACCATTCCATGCCAGGTAAGTTAAAGAACAGTCTACTTGCCATTTAAGTAACTTTCTATCCCACCAGCATGTTGAGAACCATCTTAATTGTCAATATTACATCTACTGAATATTAAAAGATATAACATGAGACTGAAGTTATCAAAATCTTTAAATACCTTGTACACCGCGAATACGAGCCCACCGATAACTGGGGACTGCCTACTTTTGTTCCTCTGTGCTCTTTTCCCCACTGTGTGATAACCTAATTGTTCATAATGAACATATTAACCATGAATAGCCCTATTCCACATGAACAGCCCTCAAATCGCACCAACTCGAACAATCTTGAAAGACACATGACTCAAATCACATCATTCCCCTGGTCTTTCAGGATAAGCTTCTTTCATACATATACAGTACTTGTGTGATGGGCTATTCATTTTCATACATTTAGTCATTTTCTTATTGCTTCTACATCATTCCCCCACCTCCTACCTCTCTCTCTCTCTCTCATATATAAAAATAATGTTAACACTTACAAAATTGGACATCTCATTGTGCATGCTTGAAGGTAGTATCCCAAGTAGCTAGTGGCACTAAGGAAACATGACATCTCAGTGTCTGCAAGTGACCCTACGTCAGCACTCACTTCTATCATCACAGTCTTTTCTCTCCTCTTCACACTCCCGTCATTATAATAATTGTCCCTATTAAGTTACAATTCGGGCTATTTATAATTAATGGGTTCATAACAAACAATGTTTTTACAACAATACATGTTTACCATGCATACCCATGAATCACAGCTTCCAATACTCTCCTCCCTTCCCCAATCTCTCCATGTGTGAGGTTAGTAAAGACGACTCCTTGTCGGATAATGGAAAAAGGTTTACCTATGCACAGTGAGGTCGTCTGTCTTTCAAGCTATAATTATATTGGCACAACTGGAGAGTCATTTTTACGGGATACGGGCATTCATGATTAATGAGTCTGTAAGAATTTCATGTTTTCATTCTTTTCTGACACATTAAAAATATCCCAGACATAAAAAATGTATCAGACTTTTTCCTTGCAATTTCAAACACAATTTCTAGATAGAGTCTGATAACAAAAAGTGACTGAACAAGTAAAAAAAAAATATAAGGACTGTCATAAATGACCACAAAATACTGTAACTAAAGCAACTCGCACACCAACAAGTATCCAGTTCTGCCATCCAGTTCCACATCCCTTGGATGGAGGCTACTCAGCATTGAATGGTTAAAAGGCATGCTTTACAATTAAACTCCACAGTAAAAGACAACCCTCATTTGTTATTTCCCTGGATATAAGGTATTCCCACTGCCCCTGGATACATTCACAACCATACTGATGTTTGTGGCAATGTGTTGGTGCTCTTACAACAAAGAAAAGTTACGTCCAACTGCAATACAAGCGCAAGATCATATTGTGCTATTGTGCTTGTCAAAAGTGTACTGAGCAACAGTGTCAACCTTCAACTTGATAACATGGCCCCTTACATTGCATTTCTCCAGTGACGAACTTTACTGCAGAATGGTATCTAAGCACTCAAACTGCCTACATCCCTTACTCTTGGAGGACAGCACAAACATCTCAACAGTAAAACAACCTAAATGCTGATGATGAGTAATGGAAAAGTATACAATGTAGCATTTATATTCTAGATGAACAGTAGCACTCTGCGCAACAGAACCTTTGAAATAATAAATTCTAAGTTTTATAAACAGAAGGAATAATCAAAATGCTTCTGGTTATTAACAAATCTTTAAAAAAAAGTGTTTTCCAGTGCTTCTTAAAACTACTAGCTCTTGAAATTGTGCATTTAAATACTCTACTTTACTTGGTATGGGTCTACGATAAGTTACTGAACACTTCAAAATATAAAAAAGAAATATATACCATTTACCTGGCTAAAATTTGGAGTGACTAGTTATCAGATGATTGAATTTATGACTATTTTAGTTAAAAATTAACATTCATACATAATCTTGCTTAACAGACACTTACATATATGAAAAAGGTGTAAAATTAGTATTAACTATTCATCCACACAGTTTTTCACTTATCTCAAGCTGTTTTCTATGAATGCATTTTAACAATGCAATGATTACCTTCATGTAGAAGGTCACACTACTGAAATGCAATCGTAAAAGATACAATACACGATGCAAGAATTTTATACAGTATATCCAAGTCCATCACAGATATCATATGAATGGCTATTCTATAAAACAAAACATCAGAGCTACGAGAGGCTTGCAGTATCTTTTCCAAACCATTGGCGGTTACAGGTAAACATGTCTATAACAAATCACTGATTAGAACCATATATGTTATTCCTTCCTTTTCCAATCCTTTTCAGTAACTTTGTAATCTGCAACTGTTTCCCGCTATTAACATCACTTCCATTTTCTAATTTAATGGTATGGCACTGTCTAATATCAATTAATACTGAAATTAATGGCCATGTTTTTTTTATAATGAAACTGAGTAAAGAATAATGACCTTCAAAATACAAAAATATTAGTACTTTAGCAAAATAAAAACTGAACTTCTTGTACCCAATCATTAGACTTAAAATCCTATTGAAATGATTTTGTAACCCTATTAGCAATTAAATCTCCTGATGAATGTACTTATTACTTTATAAATAAATTCTTCTCACAGTTTAGCATGATACCTACATAGATTTATATCAAACTGGTATCACAAGAGTAAAGATCCTTGGCACTAAATATATTTTCAATAGAAGTGTGTGTCCTAGGACACTTACCTCACCCATAAAAGGCTCTCAGTTCAATTTCTGAGTGATGTAGGATGCTTCAGGCAATATTCTTTGTTACCATCCTTCAGCATCATCATTTCATGAAAATGCTTACCTGTTCTGACATACTGATATCTGTCCTGGGATTTTTAAATATACAATGCACATTTCATTTCTTTACAGAGAACTTTCTCTTAGGATTAAGCTTCTGGTGAGAGTTATCATCTTCCTTCTGTCTTCTAAATGGAAAATGACTTTGGAGTCTTGTAATGACATGCTACACAAGTCCTAAACAATGTCCTATATTTGACAAATGTTCCTACTCATACCGAGTATCACTAACAGCAAGCCATTTCTTAACCACTTCGTGGCCATAAGAAATTTGCAAGAGTACAAACTTACCGGCGTAATGAGGGACACCACACCTATGGGCTCTCGAATGAAGATCATCTCCTTGCTTGAGGCTGGGCTTGGAACTACTTCTCCCTAAAAAGAAAAATCTCTGAGGAGAAAAAGCTAATGAACAAATATGCTGGGCAGAGGAGATTATGTGATAAAATTAAAGTATTAAAATATTTCTGAACACGCAGAGGACCTAAATGATCATCTGATACTGTAATCACTGTTGGCTATTTAGAAACATAAATGTCACGGGAGGATTCTTCCCCCCACCATGACATTAAGATACGAGAAAAGAGAGAATAATACTACTACTATCCAGATGCACTGTTGTCAGTCTTCTTGCCTGGAGACAGGGGTCGGAGAATGGTCCTGTGTCATAGTTGACACGGTGGGTATGAAGACTACTGACGTTTACGCTGCCTGGGAATTAGGGTGGCCTGTCCTACCTGCTGTTACATGATATTCCTTGGGTGTACGGGTCTTATTACTGATGAGGCCAGGTGATGTCTTCCTACTGGGAGGGCAATTGAAGTGCTGATTTCCATTTTAGGTGGTAAGGTATGATGGTATTGAAGAAAACCTGGTACTCAGTTCGTTTCTTTATTACTCATTACATCATGCCAAATTTCTCCAGGTCTAGTCTCCCCCGGACTTGGTTAATTTACATAGTCTTCAGAACTCCTGGACTAGATCCAATTTACATACTCTTCAGGACTCCTGAACTAGGTCCTTGCAAGGGATAGATAATAACTTGTATTAATAATTTGGTAAAATAGCCAAAATGAAGGGTAGGCCTGCTTGACGTCCTTTTCACACCAACAGCGTTCTCATCCCTTACATCGTTTCTTTAGTGTTACCAATATGCAGACAAAAGATTCAGGACAGTGCTCCCCATACTCAGAGTGAAAGAAAAACAAAACAAGGTACTGGCTATAACTGCTATGCATTCGATGTCCACAACAAAAATGAAAACATTTTATAGTCCCAGTCACTCTTACAACGGTAGTGTAAAGATATTATAGGAGGATGATGAATCAATTCCTAAATAAATCACTAAATAATTAAAGCATATTTTTCCCATTAAATTAATGCTGATTTAAGATACAGAGAAACAATTACTTAAATAAAATTGGGTTGTGGAGGAATATGATATAATCATAAGCTTCCATTAACAGTATTATCATACTAGGTTCCAAACCCACTGAACATATGGTCACTTCCCACACTAAGTCAAGTTACTAGACTGTTAGAATTAAATTCATTATAAAAATGTTCAGTTTAATGTACAAAAGATTGCAGCCTTTTTCACTATAAAAGATCATTAACATTACTGGAGGCTGTAAAAACTACTGTCATATATAATTTCAAATGGGTCTCGCTCAAAATAAATTGAAAATGCTACATTAGCAGAACAGAAGAATTGTAAATTTCAAAACTTACATATATCCTTTTGGCTTCCTCTGCAAACCACTCCAAGAAAGAGCTTCCGTAACCAATTTCACCACGAGCTTCAGCCAGAGGTTTTCCAGCTTCAGCTGTGAGGATTAGTGCCAAATCATCTTTGTGGGCTTCCATTAAATCATACCACTTCCTAAGCAGAATTGACCTTTCCTGAATACAAAAAGAAAAATTACTCATTTTGAAATATAAAAATACGCTTAAACCACAAAAAATAAATCCATAAAAGTGTAATTCTTTAAACAAATTAATTTTTTTTCACATGCATTAAAATTTATAACTTCATGTCGGCCTTATCGGTGGTAGCAGCAATCTCAAGACAAATCTTACAAGATTTCCCCTTTCCATCCTTGTGAGTATGCATCTGGGTTCATAAGTACCTCTCAGGGGTGGAGACTCCATAGTCTGAACCAACTGCAACTTGGAGGGGGGGTTAGGAGGAGAGCATATTTTTTGTAAAATAATTAATGGCTTTTTATGAGAAAAAATATATCTTATTTTTAAAGGGCTACAATGTATTCAAGGCAAATCCCATTACTTCATATTATCATAAGTATCCACTTATCTGAGATGGGCTCATGCCCAGAAAACCACTAGACATCATGGTATCTATGGAGGCAGCGATGGACTGACTGACTCTGATGAATAAAGTTTATAAGGTTCAACAGAATCCTTGCAGCCAATAAGAGGTCAAGATGCCAATAAGGTCTTGACAGTAAAGTGATGGGTTACACTCAAACTAGCAAGTGGAAATTCACTCAAACTAGCAAGTGGAAATTCAGTAAAAGGTGAAAATACTTTTCACTGTTCTAAATTGCTTTGATCTATAAACCTAGATATTATACCTAACGGTCAAGGGATGCTCTATGAAGATGAGGCGGGTGATGAATGTAGCACCTACTTTTCTCAAGTCAAAACAAGACTTTGACTTACTGTCACCACAGGATCAACTGAATTTGAAACCATGTTCCTTTGAACTGTCCTTCCTGTGAGGCTTGATGAATGGAGATAGGGAACCTCCACGTAGCTGTTTTATGTTTAATTCACATCTCTGTTAACTTTAAAAGCAAGTGAAGTTGCAACAGTCTTGACCTCATGACCCTTAAGACTTTCAATCTTGATGCCTGACACTCAGAGGAGAATGGATACACACTTGGGATTACTTTCCTTAGCCAGAAAATGGTGTTATTGGATACTTTGCATTTAGCCATGACAAATGATAAAAAATTACCAAGAACCACCTTTCTGACCTCTGGAATTCTTTCAAGGTATTTCCTTATGGCCATGACAGGACAAGAGCAATATTTCCTTACTGCATAGCTGCTTGCAAAAGTGATGAATCTGTCTGCACTTTAACTGCAAAATCAGGCACATAAAACTGACCAATATTTTGCCAGTGCATTGCTGTGGGAGAAATAGCTGGGTAAAGCAAGGGCTTACCCAAACTCTGAGCAGAGGCTAAATCTAAAGAAATTAATATACACAAACATACAAGCAATAACTGAAGGTAAAAACTGCTGGCTGAGGAAGATTGGTTACACTAATGCAAACGCACACAAACGAATACAGGAAGACATGAAAAAATCTCTTACGTAAATCTCTAACACTACATTTTTTTTTATTAAACTGTCTTACAATAACCAAAAAAATTGTACTGTGTTAGTAACTCTGACAAAAACAAAAAGATGATGAGAAATGATGAAAGGGAAGCCAAGGAATATTTGGAAGATAGGTCCACATACAACCATCAACAAGAGTGAGTGTCTTTGAAGTTCAGATGGGGTTTCTTACCTTAGTAAGGGAAGATTTTAACTAATGCTTACTATGAATAACTAGAAAAACAGCTATGTATCACTGGATGTAAAGCATGAATAAAAATAAGATGTCTGGAAATTATACTATAGAGATATATGTAGAGTACAGTACAGTACATTACTTACTTTGGCAGTAGTTCTCTTCCATGACTGAAAGGCTTCATATGCTGAATCAATAGCTGCCTGGGTATCTTCTTCTGCCATGTCTGGAACATGACCAATTACCTGCAGATTGAAATACAGTATAATAACCACTAAATTCTTTATAAACTGAATGTACAGACATATTTTTAGAACTTCCTGGTCATCAAGTACATAATTAATGTATAATTAATGTATACAAATCTGCAGCTTCACACCAAAAGCTCTCTATTGCAATACCGTACACAAAGAAATCATACTACAGTACAACACTGAAGGACTATTACACCTTTGCAAATTTAAGATCACCTGCCTTCTTTCTAATTATGCAACCTTGAAATATTTATACTTTATAAAGCAGCAGTACCATCTATCTATAAATTATTTTTCATATACATACAGTATCTGGATCAAGTTTCCTCCTCTCCAGTAAGCCAACTGACCTAATGCCAAAAATCTGCTACAGAAAGTTATTACTCAAAGGCTTATGATTCTCAAGTACTAAACATACATTACCTTCCCATTGGCTGGGTTAGCTACAGTAAATGTTTTCCCACTTGACGCAGATACCCACTTGCCTCCAATGTAGGCCTCTTGATGTAAAAATGAGGCATAACGCAATCCATGTCCTTTAAGGAAGTCGAATTTCAGCTGTGGAGAATAAATTCAAATTAATGATGTAAAGCCAATACTGTACAATAAACTCTTACACTAACAGACTGCAAGCAGATTTAGTGTATTTGTTAAGGGAAAATTGCCTTTATAAGTCAATATTTTAAATTTGCAAATGCACTTATGTGTAGCTTAAAGTATGCAAGAATCTAAATACATATCATACTACTACTACTAAAGGCTGTAACAGATGATAAAAATTATTCATGTCCCATATAAACAGAGATAATGCACAAGATAAAAACTAATCACAAAGATCTGAGACCTGAGATAAGTCAAAAAGACTTAGCCTTTGTGAAATACTGTCATGACACAAGTAAGATGGATGAGGCTCAGTATAAGACACAGTAAAAACTTCCCCACATACTTATCAGTTGACTGGGGCATTACAGTATTACAAATCTTTCCTAAGTGGTTGTGTCCATTGGTAGCACAGGTAAGAATACTTCAAGCGGTTGTCATACTTTAATTTTCTGTACAGCCTCTTGTTGCCTATCACTGAAAAGAGGCCAGTTTCATAACGTCTGATAAGCTGTTACCGTACTCTATTTCTTATCAGTGGTTACTCTATTACTGTATTACCTATTTAGCATACCTTTATTGTACCATTCTTTTCTTGGTTCCTTTCTTTTTTGTTGTCTTTGGATATTGCCTGTATTTGGTGTTTACCCTTTCTTATTTGTGTTTTCCTTCACCCTTCTCTTTGACCTACTCAAGGTACCCTTTTTGGGACAGTTTCACTATACTGTACGTTTATATCTTTTATAACTTGCAGAGGAGCTGGAAAATACTGTCTAAAGAGAAGAACCTGTTCCAAAGATGTTTCAGTTGCTTTAGTTGATGAAACAATGCTGTACTGTACTGCATTACCTCTCAAGCCTGGGTTTGAATTTTATTTACCACTTCTTTAAAGTTTGCAGTCGTATATTCCTTCTACTGTAGGAATACATGATTGTTCAACAGATTTTCAACTTTTACAGGTGGCTCTCAACTTACACAGTGGACTGGTTCCAGGAACCATTTTGCAGTGGACTGGTTCCAGGAACCATTTTGTATCATAAAATTTGCATTCTCCTGTGAAATTATGCTACAAGGCTCTGGTTTGTTTACTTAAGGAAAATGGATATTGGGTCTAAAATTTTATATTTGTTCCTATGGAAATAAAACAATCACCTTTAATGTAAGCGACTTACTCCTTGGGTGGGAGGATAGTCTCTCAGTTTGCCTAAAGGGTATATAGACTCCCCACCAAGATATGCAATGTTTCTGGTCATGATAATGTCATGAGATCAATGACCCCAGTAACCCTCTATGCAATCTGTCGTGTAGATACAAAGCTGATAAGCCTCTGAGCCAGATATGATGTCTGTACTCTCACTCTAAGAAGGTTTCAATGCTAACATATGGGTCAACTCTAAATTGATGGGTTCAGATGAAAATTTCACCACTGCCCCAACCCTTTGCTAAAAGGGGAGAACACAGGGGGTTCATATCTCATAAGCCAATGCTCTAAGATAGTATGCTTGATTGTGCAGCTTACCTGCATCTCGGCCCATCCAGCATATACTCAGCCGGGCTGCTAGCTTTCAGAGTGAACCAAAAAGTAAGACAGGAATATGACATGCCGGTCACACATCAATTCAACCTCAAACCTCATGCCTTCTGAGTACCTTTGGAAAAATACTTTTCTTCTTTTGTGGGAGGAGCTTGAAGACTATACAGATCTTACAGAACGTAAAACAAGGTGAAGGTAGTCTGAAAGGACTGACAAGGGCCAACACTCCTAGATTTGGATGGATGGATGGATGGATGTATGATATTTAGGGCAAAAGCCCAGGCACTGGGGCCAAGAGGGCCATTTGGACTAAAGGACTGTCTCCCTTGCAGAGCAAACTCAAGTAGGGTTGGCTTTAATAACACAATCAGAGATGAGCACAAGAAACATCCGATCTCAACCGTGGCCCCCTCCCCCCAAAAAAAGTGCTGGTTCACAGCAGGTGAGAAGGGGATTCCCCACATCCATTTACAGTAAAACTTTACTTTGGTTGCACAGCCTGATTCCCACTAGTCGCCGATCGGGACAGGTTACAGCCTTTTTGGGGGGTCCAGGGAGGAGCAAAGCCCCCCGGCCAAGTTAGGGCACGTCGCCCAAAGTTAGATTAGATATGCATTATAGGAAAGATTATGTCTTTTTATTTATGAGGAAACGGTCCCGGTGGATGACTGGCGGGAATTAGGCCGCGCAACTAAAGGGAAGTTTTACCCCATTTACTACCCAAGAACCACCTTGTTACAAGTTTCAATGGCCATTTCCAGTTTGCACTGGGGAATAATTCTACATGAAAGGTAATAGCCTACGAATAAAATATATTTTCAGTACTGTAATTCCCATTTTTGGCAAGATTCAATGCATGATACAGCATTGCAAGATTTGAATTTAATTAACTGTCAACAGAGAGAGAGAGAGAGAGAGACTTGAAACAACAGTGATACCAGACCACTACCCTGTGGAACACCAAGGTCACCTAGCCTTGGCATATTCTTCTGGCTGCAAAATATAAGAGGTAAGCATGGCCTAGGTGTATAGTTCTGCATTTGTCAAAGATAATCATATCTTAAAGGGTTGTAGCTTAATCAATTGGAATAGTCTACTCAATATTAAGCCACAGGCTAGCCTATAATTCTTTTCAGTCATGCTGCAACATCTCTATAGTACTGCCTACTATACAGGAGTAGTGGGCAACTACTATAATACGACTAAATTGGGGTAAATGAGCCTATCCTGTTCACTTCCATCTAATAAATACGCCTGTGTTGTTAATGTCAAGCAAATAAATCATAATTACCAAATGTGGATGAAGCTGGAGTACCCTTCTGGATTGCTTAAGTAGCCGCATTGCAGTGAAATAACGGCAAGTGTGCCCAAAGTGCTGGAAGAATCAATACGTGATCGTAGTAGTTACCTCAGCCAGGCAGCTACTGCACTTTGGCAAGAATGAACATTGTTTATATCAAGGTTGGACTCGTTCACTAACCATCCATGTTACCTGTGGTGAACGCGGAAAACTGTTTTATCTTACTTTATAACGTGAAACGACTGTGAATGAAACACAGAAAACATATTAAAGTTATAGTATATTAAACACAACAAAACTGTATTATTTCATTTTATTAAAGCATTGAGAATTATATATAATCTTGAAGGCTTTAACGATTGAACCATACACTTGTTACTTCTCGGCACTCGTTAAGGAAAGTAACCAACGCCTGTTTTAATATATCTAAGGAATACATTATCTCTGGGAGTCAGCGTTTATCAAGTTGTGGAAAATAAAATTAGACACTAGGTTGTAATTCATCAGCTGACCTGTTCCCATGGATTGCCTCCAAACTCATTTCTTTGCCAGTCATTGACAGCTTATGTTGACAACTCTCAATCAGCTGTTCACACGTTCGAACGTTTCTCAAAATGACTTAAGCTTAAAAACTGTTAACGTTTGTCGCGAAAAAGTAATAGATAGCCTTACGACTTGTATTGCGGCTTATTATAAATTGAAAGAGAACTAAAATGGAAGGTATATTTATTGTGAAATGTAGCATTGCCTTTTTATTTTCGATGGTCATTTATTTTTGTGAAATCAAAACGGACTCATTCGACATAGGTGGTCGCAAGTGTACACAAAAACAACAAAGCCTCGCATGCGTAAATCTGTGCAAGGTAGTTTCTGTAGATGGGTTGGGACGCTTCCCCTTTGGAATATCGAACGTGGAGGTCATATATAACCTATGTTTGCTCTCGTGCTTTGCCTAACCAGTCCATTCTTTGTTAGGCTACCTTGCGACAAACAAAGCAGGCTAAACTTATTCTAGGATAACGCTTTCCGTCTGCTTCATGGCTTGGGTCAAAGGTAGGAACTATTCTATACGCTAGAAGGAAAAATATGAATATAGAGTAGTTTAGGTGAACATTACCATTAGACTTGTGAGCATTTTAGTACATTTTTTTGCTTATCATTGCTATACCTAGGCTATTTAGGTAACCTAGCTTAATTGTTTATATGAGAACACATATACAAACCTCCGTCCTTTTTATGGTCACTGAAGCTTGATATCAATGTAATTGACTGTTGGTGGAGCTACTAGGGCTCGCACTCTCACTTAAATAATGGCTTCACTTTTTTTGAGCCATTATGAGGTAAAAAAAAGTGCTCTTATGAAACGTTTGTGTTTTTAGATATTCATCGCCCACAAATACGTTGGTGCGGAAATTTTGGTCTGAGGACTTTTGTGGGTATTTCTAAGCAACAGCCCTGCACAGACTATTACCTTGGAAATTCATTTTTCCTAAACTTTTAGCACAGTGTTGCTGGTGAAGGATGTGGTGTTGTTTATTGTCAGTCAGTAATTTGGCTATTAACCTCATATTCCTATTCAACAAGGTTGGGGACCCTTTGGGAATGCGGGGTTTTGGGTGGTGGAAATTGTTGGGAGAAAGACTGGACTGGCATGTTGTTGTTATGGAATGGTTCTGCCATGTTGTTATGGAATGGTTCCGCACATGCACAGTCCTTCATTGGAGGGGTGGGTAGAGCTCTTGGCTAGCACGCTGTTGGCCCAGCGTTCGACTCTCCAACCGGCCAATGAAGAATTAGAGGAATTTATTTCTGGTGATAGAAATTCATTGCTCGTCATAATGTGGTTCAGATTCCACAATAAGCTGTTGGTCCTGTTGCTAGGTAACCAGTTGGTTCTTAGCCACGTAAAATAAATCTAATCCTTAGGGACAGCCCTAGGAGAGCTGTTAATCAGCTCAGTGGTCTGGTTAAGATATACTTAACTTTTTTCCGCACATGTGCAAGTCATCAGGGAGCCATATGTTCAAGAAGGGATTTGCAAAGGAAACCTATTATAAAAGAACTATACTAGCCTAACGTACCCTAACTTAACCTAGTAGGCCACGTTACTTAGCCAGGGGCAGAGCCCCCAGACTCCCCGGTGAAGGAAACTCCACTTTATACTAAAAGTTCCTCTATAACACTGCGCATGCGCAATAACATTCCAGGATGGCCAGCATACGATAACATATTAGTTCTGAGGTTAATTACAGGTTAATTACAGTCGACCGCCAAAAAATAACAGTAAATTCTTGTTAAGCAACCAAAATACTATAAAAAAAGTCAATTTCCAAGGTAATACCCCATGCCGAACTGTTCTATAGTGCTGCTGTTGGCAGGACAGAGAAGCGTGGGAGGGCCCACACTCTCATTTGAATAATGGCATCACTTTTTTTTTTAGCAATTGTGAGGTAAAAAAACAATGCTCTTGTGAGGCATTTGTGTTGTTAGATATTCATCGCCCACAGATACCCTGAGGGCGGAATTTGTGTTCTAAGGACTTCTGTGGATGTATTGTGTATAGGCAGGTATCTCTTTAATGATTTATATGCACTACCAGTGTCTGGCGATGCTCTTGTCAATCTCGGCACATATTTGCATATTATGCCAACTCATATTTTTTCATCACCTCCCTGGTCCAGCACTGTTCCCATTATGGTATAGCCTAGTACTGATCATGGTAAAAGTGAAGACTACCACTACACCCTTCTGGTTCGTTAACTACCAGTTCATTTGCAAAGTGGGCACCATGTTTATTACCAGCCCCTTGGGGGTGAATGTAAAAACATTAACAAAAGACATTAATTATTGTAAACATAAAGGGAAGGCGGTAAATATCCTGATTGGCAACTGGTGTGACCAGGCCATGGTAGTAGTCTTCAGTTTTACCCAGATCAGTTCCCTGATCTATTCCTCAGGCCAAGGGAAGATTTCCGTCTTTGTTGGGGGTTCGTGGCTGATATTTTCCAATGGACAGCTCTCTTCAGATAATTCCTTTCTACTTGTGCTTGGCAAGGACTGCTGACATGGTGGCACCCTTTTCCGCATATGGTATAAGTGCCTGGCACGCCATGTTTGCCAGTATCTGTTACAGATTGACTGAGCGATGTGCCACACTCAGCTGCCGAGGCCCAATAGTGCTGGTTTCCAGTGCTAATGGTGCCTAATGCTGCAAAGCTTGTTATTGAGTAACCTTTTATGGCTGATAGTCATGCCTGATTCCCCAATGCTATTTTGGGGACAGTATTTGCCAGAGCTTGGGCTTGCTTTTGTGGCAGCCCATTACTGTTTTGTCTTGTTATTGGTAGAAAAGTGACGGGCTACTGGTACTTGAGTTGGTGGCACCCCACTACTCACCTTTCCGCCACCAGTTAACCACCTTGTACCAAATTTCAGTGACCATTTCCAGGCTTTGGTTTGTATACCTAGGAAAAATGTAAATTACATAGCTTTGAAATTACAGGCAGTCCCCGGTTTACGACGGTTCCGGCTTACGACGTTCCGAGGTTACGACGCTTTTCAAATATATTCATCAGAAATTATTTCCCGACTTACGACGCATGTTCCGGGGATTCTTGACGGCCGTCACGCTGATCCGGGACGGAAGAAATATGGCCCCAAAACGGCAGAATAATCATAATTTGAAGGTTTTTTGATGTAAACTCAATAATAAAAGGATTTTCGCCAAACTCCGTCTTATATAAATTATTGATAGTTGTTCCTCCGTGTCTGGGGTTCTAATTTTCCCCCTCCTGGAGGCCGGTCATAAAGTCTCGTAACTCTTCGCTTGCAGTTAATTGGTTACGGAGAGTTTTCTGAAGACGTTGCGGCCTTCTGTCTCGCTCGGACCTGTGAACATCGTCCCGGAGCGATAAGTAGGTGCGGGAATAATTGAGACAAGCCCTTTTCCGCTTAGCTCGGAATTAGGTGAGGCAAACTTTTCCTTTAGGGGATTCGTTACCTTCTCATCCCTTTTCGACGGTTCTGGTCTACATCCCTAAGGTGAAGTCAGTAAAAAAAAAAAAAAAAAAAAAAAAAAGACCACCCTTTTAAAACCAAGAAGACCCGCTCGCCCCTCATGACGTCTCGGATCTCTAATCCGTGCCATCTACGAGTTTGGCCTGCCTTCTGAAAGGACACGGCCCAAGCAAACAAGGCGGTTACCCCCTCCTTCCTTTGTTGAAAACTCTTTTACGGGTCTCCTTATAAGGAGCTTCGTTATGAGGGTCATTGTCAACCTATTAACTAACTATCTACGTCATGGTCCATGCCTTCCCCTTTCCCAGAGCCAAATCCCAAGAGATTAATCTCAAGACTCATTGTCAATGGATCACCTGTTAAGTCCTGCTCCGTTCTGGAATTCTATCGTTCGACATCTCCACCTCTTTTCCCCTCCAGTCTGGGGAATCTTGGTGCCTTCCCTTTATGCTTCCCAGCATGAAGGCACCCTCCTGTCGGGGTGTGGGCACCGCGGAGGTTGGTGGAAGGGCATTTCTTCCTTCTGGTCTGGTATCCTCTTATCCGGGTTTTACCAGACTGTCAGAACGAGCATGGCATCTGTCTGGCAGGATCCATAAGTGAGCCCTCAGCTAGGGGCTGGACACATGCGTCTCCCTGAGGACTCTAACGGAGTGGCAGGCGGAGAATTCCAAGTTCACGCCAGCTGTGGGGTCTTACCGTGCTCTCTTGGAGAGCCCTGTTTACCCCTTGTGCTCCGAATGTAGCCCCTCTTATCAACAGGCTTGTTTTGAAAATGTATCGCTGAGGCATTTCCGAGACAGATATCACAGATACATTCACAGTGAATCTTCTAACCCTGGACTCACGCTTCTAATTTATTCAGCGTGTGCAGCTCCTAAGCTTCGAGTCAATTTTCGGAAGCTGAAACAGGGTGCAAGTCAGGGCTTGCCCATTCCGCCTGAGCTGAAAAAAATCTTATGAACGGTTTTCACCTGGAGAATTAATCTTTTCCCCCGGTGGGCGTTGGAGCATGGCCCATCTGGGGCTACTATTGTTACCCAGAGCCTCCGTTCTCATGGGTGCTCTACCCTACGAGCAGAAATGGTCTGATCTTGCTGGGACCTGCCCTAAGTCCGGCAAAGAAGTTCATGTAGTTCAAGAGCCCCCCTGCTCAGGCAGTGGTGCAGGCTCTTCAGGTCTCTGCCCCTGACAGCTGTCAGCTCTCACTCCCAGCCTCCACCTCGATGTGTGCGGGTTCAGCCAACACATCAGCCCCTGTAACGCCCGTGTGTCTCTGCCTCCCCCACGGGAAAGAGATAGCAATGCCCGCCGGGTTTTCTTTGTTCATACGAAAAACCTAAGGAAAAAATTTTCACTAGACATTTGGCAAGAGGCTCTGACCCTCGGGTTATCATAGAGCAGGGATGCATCCTACTCCTCTCCGAGAAATTGGGAAGGCTTTCGCTTCACGGGAGGCAATCAAGCCTCCTCCCTGTAGTATTTCTCCTTATGGGTGGGAGGCTGTACCATTTTCGGGGCCACTGGAACTTCAGTTCCTGGGCCCAGAGTATAGTTATCAGGGCCCGGTGGAGCTGGACTGTTGTTCCCAATCAGGTTCAATCAGCCTCCGGCCAGAGTTCTGGGGTCTTTAAGAATGGCCTGTCAGGCTTTTTCAGTCTGCCAAGGAAGTTCCCTTCCACTGGAAAATTTTTCCGGGCGTGTCCCGTTTGTTTCCTTATTCTGGCGCAGTGTCTCGGTTGCTTACAGTCTTGTGGGTTCGGATCTACTGCGCCAGTGGGCCGTAACACCTCTATAGACCTTTCCGACGCTTCCTTTCACATCTTGGTTGCAGAAAGGTCCTATCCCTTCTGGGATTCAGACTCGGGGAGCAGCGTACCTCTTCAGGTTCATGCCCTCCTCAATGCGGCTCCAGAGTCTTCGCCAGTTTGAACAATACCGTAGTTCAACAGCTCCGGTATTAGGAGGCTATGCTAGCTGCATATCTAGTTGCCTGGCTCATTTGGGCACCCAGCGTGGAATTGCCTGAGGGCGGTCATTATAATCGGTTTCTAGTCTTTGGGCTTCTAAGTAACCAGGAAGGAATCCCACCTGATTCAGGACGGTAGCCTTCGTGAGTTATGAATCCAGTGGAAGTGGAAAGAGATAGCAAGGGTATCTTATCATTTCATCATCTCAAGCATACCTCTCCCCGTGCCCAAGAAAAGGTCTGGTTTTCTCAGTTTGCTTCAGTGACAGTTCTCCTTCACAGAAGTCAAAGCTGGAGTTTATGACCAGTATGGTGGAATCAGAGGACGTGTCTCCTGATTCCTCCTACTTGAATAGTGGCCTCGGCCTGCACAACTGTCAAGTGCTTACCGAAGTCAGTTCCTCTCCAGCTTTCCTCCGCCTCAGTATTCCACACCGTCACCTCTCTGGCGGGTGAGGTGGTTATTTTTGGCCCAATGGAGTACATGGTACTCTAGTCGGTCACGTTCCCGACAGTTCCATATCAACGCTTTTGGAGGGCGGTGACAGTCTTCCTGTCCTGGAAACTCCCCCAAGAGGTTTCCTTTTAGGCTGGTTCTGAACAAAACAGCAATAGTGCGCTGGTAAACAGG
The DNA here is from genome assembly GCF_040412425.1 of Macrobrachium rosenbergii. NCBI lineage: Eukaryota > Metazoa > Arthropoda > Malacostraca > Decapoda > Palaemonidae > Macrobrachium > Macrobrachium rosenbergii. Next base: position 37,189,492 of record NC_089757.1, on the reverse strand, counting down.
TGGTTTTTGGACTCGACCAGCTCCGTTCGGAGTTATGGTTCATTCTTCTCCATAACCAGCAGGCGAGGTGCCTCTGTCTACCACCCTTCTCGTAGGGGTCCAAAAAGGTCACTGCCTTTTTCCTATCCAGGGCCTCCCCGGTGTCGGAATAGTCCTTAGGCGGGGGCATCATTCAGGTAGTCTTGTGACCTTTTCCTGGGCCTGGAAGTAGGTCTGTTTGCAACCCAATTCAGCCACAAACTATCAAGCTGTCCCCGTCTGGTATAACTCAGCCTCGTCAGCCCCCCAAACTCTGATGTCCTGGCTTTGTGGTCTTTGTGAATCTTACAGTTGAGAGGAAACTGATATTGGTCCTGTTATTACTGTTTTCCTGAAATCAGTTAAGGGATCTACTCTACTGCAGTATGGTTCTGCAGTTAAGTAACTAGCACTCTTCACATAGTTTTGAAAGCTATAGTACTGATGCGACCGCATTGGCCTCGAGAAAGTGTTTTTGTTGGAACCAGACTCACAGGCCCTTAACTTTCATCCCCTAAGGTCTGTGTTAGTCTAAAGAACAGTACTCCGTCCACATTCGGTTTCTGGTCTTTGAGTAATGTATCGGAGTTAGCTTCGATGAACAACAATCACCTTGTTCTATCTTTCCTTGTTAAAAAGAAGTCCCAAAATTTTTAATCAGCTTAGCTTCTAGTGTTAGTTTTCCTGTACTGTCTGCCTGTCTCAAGCGGAACCAATCAGTTTAGTTTGTCTGGCGGAACCAATCAGTTTGGTTTCCCCTCTTCAGGGTAGTGTTGTGAATTCCTCACCCCCTAACTTTCTATCTACATTGAAGGTCCTCATTTCGGTGGTCACCTTGGAAAAGTACTCCCCCTTTACAAGGTCTGTTTCTGTGTCCAGTTTCTCCTTGCAGGCTTTTTAGACAGGACCTACTTAATTTTGTCAGGTCCTCTCCTTTAAAAAAGGGGGGGCACTGTCATTGGGTCTGCTATTAGGCAGGAAGTATTTTCTTAATACAAGCCTATTCAGGGTGCTATTCTAGCTCATGATCTTGAGACGGTGACCACTTACATTATTTTCATTACATGAACTTAGAGGACCTTACTTATGTTCAGGGTAGAATTCTCCCTAGTTTTCAACGTTTCTATTTAAGTCTTTAATAGCATAAGAATGATGTTTATTTCTCTGTTACTATTTCACCGGGTGACAGGGACTCGATCAGAAAAAGGATTTTGACAAAGGAAAAATCTATTTCTGGAGAGGGCCCGTGTCACCCGGTGACCCACCTTTTTCATTCTCCCCTCCTTGATAAAACTTCATTCTAGTGGGTGGGTGCTAACATGGAATGCGGCTAGTGTTGCCACTTGTATACAGTCCATGCAGTAGTGCATGGGGCTTGTACCGCACCTCTCTCCGTTGGGACTTTTGACATTGGGAATCTCTATAGATAAGGTTCCGTGTTTTTGTAGTTCACTGCCTTTTCCATACACGACTCCATCTGAGTGGAGCTCGCTCTGGGGTAAATAACTCAGCATTTCATTTAGCTTTCTCTGGTATCTAGCAAACGGAATTACCTAGAAATAAGTGCTGAATGGACTATTTCACCGGGTGACACGGGACCCCGATCCAGAAATGCAGTTTACATCGTTTTCAATGCACCCAGAGCATTAAAAGTAAGGTTTTCTTATGATTTTTGATGATTTTCGACAATTTTCCGGCTTACGACAATTTTCAGGTTACGGCCTTGGCAGAGCAGGCAATCAGCAAACCAAGGGACCGCCTAGATGGCTTCACTTGTGAAAGCAAACTTTTAAAGTACAATATTTGTTTTGGAAGTATTTTTCTGTGATATTTTAAACAATTGTTTTTCTTTGTACTGTATAATATTTAAGCATAACGTACTAAATTGTGTTTTCTTTTCAGGAAAACAGGTACTGAAGTGAGAAAATTCCACCTGTTTTGCTCATACGGAACCTGCAAAACATGTGCGGCATTTGTTTTATTTGCTGTTTTTCTGAGGATGAAATTGATGGATTGGTAAGTGTGATTGCAATTGTCATATATTCTTGTTAGTAGGTTAGTTCAGCGCGCACCTTAGCTCTCCTGTCGGTGCCCTATCACAGATTCTTGTTGAGAACGAGGCGTGTTTGGAAAAATTTAAATTTAAAGTTACTCATATACCCATATTACACTGAGTTGCTGTCCACCTTCATTGTGTTGGTACTGAAGATTAGGAAGTAGATTTGAGAAACTTTCATTGTTGTGGATGGGCAAAAGCTTTTTAAATCAGCTGGAATCTTAAAAATGATGATGACCCCAGTTAAAGGTCTTCTCCAACATATTTTGTGCCAGGAATAGCAACACTGCAATTTTGTTTAACAACACCTTACTTATACATGCTACAGATATAACACAGACTTTAATGTCTCGTGTTTTCACATAGCAGTCATTAATGTATGTGGTGCTGAAAGGTATATGAATTTTCTCTCATCTTAATTGGTACTTCATGTAATTTGTAATTAGTACTGGATTAGTTGTTAAGACTTGGCTAAAATCTGTAAAACCATTTAATGTTTCTCAATAAAAAGTGTTTTGTTTAACATGTGATCATCTTCCACCACCTTGGATTGAATTCATATGATAACAGGGAGGTTTGAGTGAGGGAGAAACCTACTGCACACTTTGCGATACATCAGATAATACAGCTCTAGTATATAATTTTTTGTATGTCAGTTTGCTAGGGTTTCATTTCTGTACAATTAACAGATAAAAATGTGTAAATTTATGTATTTGTATAAAGCGAAACAATATTGTTTCAGAGTTGTTTAGGTTGGTGTAGTGATCTACATTATATTTTTCAGGTATCATCCAACCAAACTTTGTTGTCACGGAGGGGACCTGATTGCATTGACAAGAGAGATCTTAAAATTGATGAGGTAAGATATATTACATAGCTATACTCAGCATTTGATAATGATTTTTGCAAAGTATTTAATGTTTTTTAATTTATAGGGCTGCATTCATGTGTAAGTAAAGATTGTACTCTGGTGCTTTGCTTTAATGAATATTCAGTATACTTGGGATGTTTAGTACAATATTCTCAAATGTCTGTTAATTGTATTTTTATGGTGGGCAGGCTTGTGAACTAGTTGGCTGTGAACTTTGTAACACAAAATTGAGCCACTGTTTGAGCGTACTTCACATTTTCACATAAGTGAAATCGTTTTGCAAATGAGAAACGATTCAAGTATACTTTAACATCTTGTGGAACTCCTGTATCCAGATTTAATCAGTGTACCGCTATGTGTTGTTCTTAGCCCTTTCTATGCCGAATGAAAGTTCCAACCAGCATATTTCTGTAACAAAAATGGACGTCTTGTTTTACTTTTATAAGTACAGCAATGCTTGGTAGATGGTTAACCCAAGCGCTGACTTTGTATACTCGAATGAATTAAGCAGTTATTAATATTTGGTTGGACCTGACCACCAGGGGCCTGCCCTGTCTCACCTGCCAGACTGGTCACTTCTGTTTCGGTTCATAGCACAAACTTCAGCATCTAAACACCTCTCTTTCTCTACATTCGTCATGCTTAATTCACAGCCCAATAAAGTCACCTGTTTTTATTGGATTGGGAGAAGAATATTCATCAGACATCTCGTTAAATTAATTCAGTGTACGCTTGTCCTAGTTTTAGGCTCGTGCACACCTAACATATTACTTGTGGGAAGTGTATACTTGTGTTGGAAGTATCTTGAGCTTGTCAGTCAACAATGCCTTTGTATTGCCTCTCACTTGGAAATGTGTTTATTTATTTATTTATTGGTTTGTTTATATTTGTCTCCTTTAGCCCTGTTTCGTTTTCCATTTTAAAGTTATGCCTTTGAAAATACTAGAAAAAAACAAGAATCATAAGAGCAATAACAATATGTTGTAACTCCACACTTAGTATTGTGTTGTATTAAATTGTTCTGTTACTGTTTTTGCATCATCAGCAAATACTCTTGTAAAAGTAAAGTATGTATGGTATGTAATTTGAAGAGCTACAAATAATTTCAATTTCTTGAAATGGTGATAATGAAGGAAGGGTTTTAATTAGCTATGTTATATTTTCCTTTTAAATGATAAAGCTTTGATTATTGCCTTTGTTTTCCAGCTAAGGTTAACATTTCAAGGCTCAGTATTGTGGCTTCAAGGAGATGAACCATCACCACAACCTTTCGAAGACGCGCATGGGAATCTTCTGCTTTGGAATGGAGATATTCTTGCTGGATATGAGGTGGTTATTTCCCTATAAAAGGGCAAATTCATTATGTGATTAATCTGTAAATGTTCCATGTTTTTCTTTGTCCACTTTGATAGATAGGTGGGAGAGAAGCTAGGAAGATAATCTTGTAAAAATTTTTGCACAGGGGAAGCTAGGAAGGGAGAGGTGACATATTGAACATCTTATCAAGTATTGTACAGTCCTTTTAATTAACACTTCCACATTTTTATTTCTCCTTAATGAGTATGTAAGGATTTCATTATCATCGTCATCTCCACCAGGGAGGGTATAGTTTGTTTGTATGTTTGTTAGCAGGATTACACAAAGCATAATGTGCAGATTTTTATGAAAATTTGTTCCTACGAGGGTGCAAACCTTCGTATTTTACATGGATACACCTTCAGTAAAAGGTGTTCCAGTTACTGATGCTTGGTAATAAGGTGGTTAAGTAGTGATAGGTAAGTGAAGGGTGGGTGAACCACTTGCAGATTCATTAAGCAAAATCCACTTTTTTTTCTGGGCCGCCTTGCTGTACACATCTGTGCATCACTCAAGTCATAATCTTGGCTCTTGTTGAAAATGAAATTTTAAATATTTTATGGTGCGAATCAATGGTGACTCTGGCCTGTTTGTTTAATTGATGCCTATGGTGAGAATGGTGATGAATTGTGTGCGGGAGGTTCGTGTTCTTTATCTCTTGACCCTCATTCTTACTGTACTTCTTGCAGAGGTCAGGAGTACATGCTATAGAGTGTAGTGTCTTTTTTGGTCACCTGTCACGTAGAAATTTCTTGGTCAGCGTGTTGGTGCCATTTGTTAGGACTAGTAGACACAAAAAGGTGGCCCAGAGCACTCATCATGTGTGCTGGCTTATTCTTGCTTTTAACGTTTATCCCTAATTGGGGTAGTCTAAGCTAACCTGCTTTATCATCCAGTATTTTTCTCATACTCTTTGTGCATTTTCCCATAATTAAATGTCCCAGGTTAGCCCAGGCTATGCATTGTTTGCACTCATCTATGATGTGGATTCAGGAATCAATAGAGTTAAAAATTTGTCTTTTTCAATGAGTGATTATTACTTTACAGAGCAAAAGAACCATTTTAGTCAATAATTTTTACTTTATTATAATGACTTTATTATAATGATTGTACTGTATATATTGAATGTAAAGTTCTTTTAACAAACATTTAGCTTTCTGAATACATAGTACTGTAGTAATTGTCTTTATTATGGTATTGGCAAGGCTGACTGAATGAACCTAGGCCATGCTTTAGGCCAAGGGTCAGGAAAAACCACTTATCCAGAACACTCTTCTGAACAAGTCTCCCCATCCCGATGGGAAACCAGTGTTCTGTGTTTTTAGAATGAGGTTACACACAAACCATAGCTTTGGCATCGTATACAACAGGCTGTACAGATAGTTACAGGAGTCATCCATCTCCTGCTCACGTACGTGACTGGGAAGCTGACAGTTCTGGGTGGAAGAACAACACCAGTTATGTTCATTAGATTTGGCAGACAATACCTCCTACTAAGGAGTGAATCTCCTTATGAAAGATGAAGGTTCTTATTCTTGCAAATTCAAGGTAATTTGTATTTTTCTCAGGTATAAAAACCTGAAATCTTGTTTATGATTCCACCTCTAACCGACTCGGTATTTGTCCCTGTTGCTGAAGGGAAAAAGTAACACTTGTTAATCAAGTGATTGTGTCACTTGCCACTGATTAACTCATTTGTTACCAAGTTTCAGTGACTGGATCAGCTTTCACTCATGCATGGATGCGTTACAGATTACAAATCCATAGAAAAAACTACAATTTACTGTATCTTGAATTTGTGATTTTTGTTTGGTGGAAATAATAGGTTTGTAATTTGTATGAACATGCAAAATAAAAGAAAGTTGACTTAGTTCTTCTTCATTAATTATACTTGATGTGGCCTCTTTCCTAACCTCTTGTAATTGACACATCTCTGCTCTACAATGAATCAAGAAATGTAAGGTTTTTGGGAAGTAAGGCAAAGATCACTGTATGTGGTATCTCCCATATGAAAGTGGAGCCTTAGAAAAAGGATGGTTGTGTATCTATGAAATACAAGGCTTGTTGACATCTTATAAAGCATGTATAATGTTATATTTTAAATTTTTTTTTCAGATAAGCAAAGAGATAAGTGACACAAAATACATATCAGAAGCTTTAGCTTCAAAGGATGAAGATGAGATGATCTTGTTCTTTAGCAAAATCAAGGGACCATGGTCATTTGTGTACTTTAGAAAAGAGGAAAAGCGATTATACTTTGGCAGGGATATGTTTGGTAGGCACAGCTTGCTCTGGCAGAAGCCACAGGAAACCTGTCCTGTATTTATGGTTAGTTCAGTTTCTCACCGAAAGGAAAGTGTTCAAGAAGTACCAGCACTGGGCATTTACTCTTTAGATCTTGATTCCACAAGAGTGTTGTCTGATTTTTGTGTAAGCCTTATTCCTTGGAGCCACAAAGTTTTAAAAGGTTTAGGCGATCTAGAATCCTTCATTCGTGTGGAGCAACGCACAGTTGTGTCGCCTGTGGTGAACCCCCTGAACACTACTGTTGCCGATGATACCACCACAGATTTTTTAAGATCTCTACCGTGTTCCCTAGGGAAGGCTGATACAGAACATTTGTATTCATCAATGAAGATTGAAATAGATAATTTGTTGAATGTGCTGTGCTATTCTGTACAAAGGAGAGTTGACAAATGCCCTCAAAGATGTAAAAATTGTACAAGATCAATGGAATGTAACCATTCAAAAATTGCTGTGTTGTTCTCTGGTGGCGTAGATTCTGCTATGATAGCGCTGATTTTAGATACCTGTGTTGACGTTGGGGAGAGCATAGATCTGCTTAATGTTGCATTTGCACAGAAACATTCAGCAAATGGAAATGAAAAGAACACTAAAATGAATACAAAAATCAAGGATTCAAAGTTGGAAACTCAGCATGATGTTCCTTTGGATTATGATGTACCTGACAGAATAACAGGAAGAGAATGTTGGAGACAGCTACAAGGAATCAGACCCAACAGGAAATGGAACTTTGTAGAGGTAAGTGTCATTTGATGGTGAATGCTGTTTCCGTTAGCCAGTTTTCATTTTATTGATATGCATAGGAATTGCAGCTGTATTGAGTATCACACTTATTATTTACAGTGAAGAATTGCTACTTAATAAGACTATAACTGTTGTAGGAAAAAGTTTTCCAAATTTCTATTTACACAGAGAAATTTTTATGTGAAGCCAGAGTTAAAACTGCAAAAGCACACACCATTTTTCGTTTTAGTGTAGAGACTGATCAGATTGGCTGCTAAATTCTTATATTAAGCCAGAGATTTTTAGGTAGACACTAAGAGAAGGAGCATGATTATTTCAAAGGAAACAGCAGTCCTTTTCTCTTGAAAGATCAAAGGGCATAGGTATTAAAACGAAAATACTAAAGCATGTACAGTAAATTAAACTACTGTATACTGTATGTATAGAACTTCATAGTTTAGTGGTGGAAGGAAAGAATTGCTGACTTCATGAAGTGAATCTGACTGAAAGCCAGTTTCCTAGTGTTACTGTATTTGGTTTGCGGAGAGAAGAAAGGACTTCGTATTTCATCCTAGCAAAACAGAAACCACAATAGTATCCATATGACAAGGGCATGGTCACCATATACTGTAGCTTGAAGGTAATCTGGATGATACGTTTAAATTGGGGCAAGATTTCTGAGTAGATGAATTGATTTACAGAAATATCATCATATATGAAAGGAATTTGTATGCTGTGCAGTGACTGGTGAGAACAGTGTAGACATTTCACTGGAGAACTTGTGATGCAGTTTCAGTGCCTAAAACTTTGCTATATGAGAAATCTTCAATTTCATTCATTGCGCTGTATGAAGTCTAGGGTTCACTTATGAGCTGATTTGTGCTGGTGTACCAAGACCTGTAAGTTGCAGCGAGTCATAGCGTGTTGACATACCAGTTGCAGAAGTAAGGTTGGCCATTCACAGTCATTGTATTTGAAGTGAAAGTCATAAGCCACTCATACGTACCTTGTACACTAACACCACTTAAAGTTATATGTGTATAAGGTTTTATTTATATGTTGTAACCAGATTGAATAGTATTTCACTATCCATACAGATTTCATAAGGAGAATTCAGCTGATTTAGCAGTTATTCAAATCAGTTAACAAATCAAGAGAATTTTATTTTGCATACTATATCAAAGTGTAAGTCCTTGTCAGATATATGATTTTGAGCAACCATTACAGTAGATTGTCTAGGGTTAAAGAATTGAATGTTCATATGTATCATTTAGCATGACATGAATGAATTAATATTTCCTGCAGCCCATCTGTGAATTAACGATTTTTCAGAAGGACCGTATACTGTTAAGGATTGCTATGAGAGAATAGTAACTTCTCTGCAGTTACTGATGCATTACTTTTAATGGCCATGTGACACACAGTACTAATATTTGCAAGTTTTGCAAGGAAATTGGTAGCCATAAGGCATGCTTACCATTTAAACATGGTGATATGTTCCAGTTAACTTTTTAATATAACAAAATTCACAAAATATGTTTGGTATTTTTTTAAAAGAAGTTATAATGTGGTGTACCCCAGTAGGGGGTATTGTCATCAGTGCACCTCATGTGGTGCACTGTAGTTATTACTTAAGGTTCTTTGTGGCATCCCTTTTGCCCCTAGCTGCAGCCCATTTCATTCCTGTTACTGTACCTCCATTCATATTCTCTTCTCCCATCTTGCTTTCCACCCTCTCCTAACAATTGCTTCATAGTGCAACTGCAAGGTTTTCCTCCTGTTTTACCTTAAAACCTTTTTACTCTTAATTTCCCTTTCAGTGCTGAATGACCATATAGGTCCCAGCGCTATGTCTAAGTTTCATATTCCATTCCATTCTTATAACCATAACGTATCGTATTGATAATAATGCAATTCATATGTATTCTCAGCTGTTTTAACATTTTCATATCTTAATATTGTAGTCCCTTTTTGCTTCTAATAAATAGACTTCCTCACAGATAAATGTAACTAGTGAAGAGCTGGCAGAAGAAAGAGCAAGTCACATTTCCCACCTGGTGGCTCCACTGATGTCCGTTTTAGATGACAGCATTGGTTGCGCGCTATGGTTTGGTGGACGAGGTCAGGGATTTATTGCAGGGAATCCTTACACTTCTCCTGCGCGTGTGAGTAAAATTTTCATTAAAGAGTACTATGAGATATATAATAAACTGTAGCTCTTCACTAAGAGTGTAAATTGTACTGTAATATTTTCATTCTTAGCGTAAGATTAGTTGTTTCTTACTAATGAAGTCCGTGGTAATTAAAATGTCATTCAGACTTAACATAACTGTTGACAGTTTTCTGAGTTAAAGAATAAATATGTCAAAGCTTTACTATATTAGGCATCCTGTCAGCATCTAGCTGCAACCCCTTTCATTCCTTTTACTATACCTCTGTTCATAATCTCTTTCTTCCATCTTACTTTCCACCCTCTGCTCACAGTTGTTTCACAGTGTAACTGCGAGGTTTTCCTCTTGTTACGAATTTAAAACCTTTTTACCCTTTTTCCCTTTCAGCGCTGAATGACAGCAAAGGTCCCAGCGCTTGGCTTTTGGCCTAAATTTTATATTCCATTCCACAAGTTATATTAAAACCAATAACTTGAGTCTTTGGTGGTACAGTACAGTCCTTATGCATGTTTCTATGGTAAATGATACCAGATTTCCTATACTGATTCTTTTTCTTTGTATTTCAGTACCCATTATTGTGAAAAATGAATGCAACGTTATGAAAGCCAATTGGAAAGCATATCAGTGGAAACTGTGCAGTACTGCACTGTAGAAAAATCAGTAAGGTTTTAGTGAAATTTGTAAAACATATAATCCATACATTGCCAAGTGCCGTTTATAGTGGTTGATCTCTGACTAACATTATTCCCTTAACTCTATCTGCAAATGCTAGCTTATTTTCAAACAACAATAATAATAACTTACTGGTTTGGTTTCCAACTTCTTGCATATACGACCGAAGCCTGTCCTTTGAGTGCAACATGTCCCATAAGGTCATCTTTGGTGCACCATACTCTGCAATCACCTTTGACAGAGTCCACCCTGAAGGTGATCAATTATCTCCTATTTCATGGCTAAGGGAAGCACAGTTTTCTGTCACTTACTAAGTGGTAACCCTATCAATAAACACAAAAATAATAACAAAAAGATGACCCTTAGGAGGGCATAGGAAACGCCAAAAGAAAAGCACCGCTTCCGTAGCGCAGAAATGGTAACGCTTCATAGACACAATTCAGTGACCACGGTTGAGCAAGCTGTGGGACTGAGACTGATTCACCATGTGAACCTCCATCTGCCCACACCTGATATGATTACTTACCCCTTTCTTTCAAAACACATCACACTTCAAGTACAAAAACTAAAATTGTTCTAAAAAAGTTACCTTCTATGCTGCTGAGCCTCACCACTTTTCATCACATCTGCTTCAGTTTTGTTAAGCTTTTTTTCTTATACATGGGCACCACATACAAATTGGTCTTCATTGCTCTGACTTCTTGTTGAAATGTTTCATAAGTACTTGATCTATGTTTTTCTCTTTCTTGCCTAAACTTGCACTAATCTTCATGTGTAAAAGTCAGCTATTATGCCATAAATAGTATCCTACTTTGTCACCTTGCAAAGTCATCTCTAGCCAAAAAGGTTTATTTCTTATTGTATGATAAAATCCTTCCATGCCACTTTGTGCTTTATTTTCTATCTAGCTTTAAAACTACTGCATAGAAATTAGTGTAAAATGTTTTTGCGTTGGTTCCGTTTTGAATACTAAATTAAACCATTCTTTCTTCATTCATAGGTCCTTTTATGTGGGATGGGAGCCGACGAACAATTGGGTGGGTATGCACGTCATCGTGTTCGGTTTAATGACGGAGGATGGGCGGCTCTTTTGGAGGAAATCGATCTAGAAATTTCCAGGATTCCCACCAGGAATTTGGGTCGTGACAACAGAATATTAGCTGACCATGGGCGTGCACCAAGGTGATGTATATATAGAGTTGTCGTTTGTTTATTTTATAACACCTTCCTATAAGGAGAAATGCCCTTACTTTTATATTTCAGTGGATGGTTAAAGCTGTATTTTTCATGTCTTTAATTAGAGTGTGTAATAGTTAGGAGCCAGTTCAACTTATGTTTGTGATATACAGTCACTCTTTCTTACTGGTTTTCTGGTATTCAGTAGCACCTCAACATAACAGACACTTTTATATACCTTACAAGTAGCAGCAAAGCCATATAGTTCCTAACCTAAACTAAGCTTTACTTTACACTTAACGTTATTTTAAGAGGTTTTTTTCAAAATAACTTTACACTTAACATTCATTTTAAGAGTTTTTTTTTTAAATTACTTTACGCTTAACATTTGTTTTAAGAGGTTTTTAAAAATGTATGACATCTAAGATGGCTGCACAGAAAAAAATAATCATAATATCGCAGCTGATAAATACAGAAGTCTGCAAAGTGGAGGCTCATTAAGCTGAGGTGTTACTGTATGAGAGTTTATCATTAATATGATTGAACATGAAAAATTTGGTTTGTATTTATCATTCATAAAATTAGGCCTACATGACTTAAGCTTTGTGTCCCTATTTCTGGAAGTAAAGTATTTTAGAAAACTTGTTTAATGCTACTCTTATTACATTTGGAAAGTGGCTTGTGTCATGGAAATTTGTTTCCTTTATCAGCCAGTAAGTGAGATTTGATGATGGTAACAGGCTAGACAGATTTTCCTTGCGTCAAAAATGAATTTCATAGTCAAGAATGTAGTGATAATATGGTATACAGTATTTCAAAACAGTAGAGTCTTGTAATGAAACTGCCATGAAGGGCATCTGATGAGAGAAATACACAACCCAGGAAGATCCTCTTGCACCCACTCTAGACAGTCTCATTCAGGTCAGTTTGAGGAATTATGCATGATACTGTGTGAGACACTTTGTTAAACCTGTACATTATAGCAGATTCTGGTAATGGGAGATCTGTTGAGAAATTCCACGTATGATACTGAAGTTGCAAGGCCACTTTATAGATTTTTGGCTTTCCGATACCCAGACAACCACTGATAGAATTCAGTAACATTCTTCTATCAATATCACCAGGCCTGTATCACATTAATTCATTTGAAATATTTCTCTCTTCAGATTTCCCTATCTGGATGAAGACGTCGTATCATTTTTAAACACCCTCCCGATCTGGATGAAAGCAAACCTTGACATGCCAAGAGGACTGGGCGAGAAACTCATACTGCGAGTTGCTGCGTCTCGCTTAGGACTAACAATTGCGGCTGGACTACCAAAGAGAGCCATCCAGTTTGGCTCTAGAATTGCAAAATTAGAAAATTCTAAGGAAAAAGGATCTGATTCCTGTACCAGACTACTCTCAAATTCATGACAACAATAGCTTTACTTCTTAAACAGATCCTGTCCTGATACTTTTGATAAAATATTTTCATTAAAATAACAGCAACATTTAATTCATGGCTCCCCTTCTGGTGTAGCTATTTAGTTAACTACGGTAGTTAGTTAACTAAGTAGGATAAGGTAACCTGACAATTAACTGTGCATTCTACAGAATATGTTGCATGTACTGTTTGCAGATGGGATGAGTTATTGTGAAGTTCTGAGTTCTTGTGAAGTTTTATGTTGCAGTTCTTCAAGTGAAGATGGTTGTCACAGTTCTATGAATAGTTGATGGAATTCTGTCTATAGAGAAAGGAATGTTATTACTGTATTTTTATTCTTATTAGGAAGTTTTAATGTGGCCACAGGGTCAAAATAAAGAATTCTAGAGCACAGTTATGCACTTTATTTAGGTCTGAACTTCAAAAATTAGTGTTAAACTGGTTGTCTGTGAAAGATGTTTAGTCTTATTGTCATACAGTCATTGTCAGATTGCCTATGACGGGGTAATAGACATTGATATTTATGTATGCTATTTATGTCTTCTTTAAAGAAAGAATTTCTGTTTTTTCCTATGAGTGTCTTCTGTATCAACTGTCGCACATAGTTCTTTTATTTTTTTACATTATTGCAAGTGAATGTCAGTGCAGTGTATGCTATTGAACTATTTCTTTTTGATAATGATTACTATGTTACAGACACTTTTGTACTTGTGTGCATGTGATGAACGCTAAAGAATCTGTACAGCTATTAATGATTCATTAAATCTGCTTCAGGAGTTAATTGTCAAAAGTTGTCCGGCCAACAAGAGCAAAATTCTGCTACAGGGTCATGAATGATGGTTGTACACGATGAGCTCTTGTGGGAAGACGGCATGGGGTTGTGAGGAACCCTGACGTTCGTCCCCAAGCTTGGGGAGGATTCACATGAACCGTGTAGGAGCATTAATTGTTTTTGAGGAAGCTTTGATGTCACATACTGTACTGGCCAAATGTGAGGAACAATAAATGTTGTTTTTAAATAAAGATTCATGACTTCATTGCCTTGACGGTGCAGAATGGCCTCCCCATTGTTGGTGCTGGGCCTTACATAATTATAAATCAGAGATAGAGAGTATAGATTTGTTGTAAGTACACTATTCAGTTATTTCTGGATCTTTGAAAATTTGGGAGGGTTATCTAGGTAAGAGAAGCATTATCTGTATTAGTAGTCAAAATGCCAAAGGAAATTTGTGTTAGACATGGGATTCTGTCAGATAAAGGGCTGCAATGTACAGGTGACGTGTTTGCAAAACTCAGGCGTGACTTAGGTTTGATATAATGTACATCCTCTCCTCATTATGCCAGGGTCATTGGTTTTGGAGAAGTTGCAGTCTCAACCTTTCTGAATCCATCCGAAAGACTGACAGAGACAGTAGAAGACCCAGGATGGCAATATTAGAGTGTAAAAAATTGGCAATGGAAGGTGTGTCCAAACAGTGTTCAAAAGCCAAGGAGCAATCATACTAGATTATTGATTACGATGTTGTAAGACTTAGCTAAACAAAGTGTGGTGTCATCTAAAGTGGTTTTCAGCACTTAATTATGTTTTAAAAATTAAGACAAAGGCAACTGTACTGTGACTGAATTGTGTAGGCTTGCCTCAACTATTCATTAGTCAGGTAGTACATAAACAAGATATCACAGATGTTGACCTTGTAGTCTACTAAAGATACTCAAAATTAGCTGTCTTCACAGTCTTACACAGTGGATGTTAATGAAGATGAATTCTTATAGCCACAGCAAGTTAATTTTTCACAAAATGTTTAAAAATGGGTAATGATGACTCACTGGAGCTGGAAGAAAATTTAACAATAGTGTTCTTCAAGGCAGGATGGACTGGTAAACATTCAGTATGAGACTTGAAATGTCATTTGATATACAAAATCTTAAATACTGACTAGGTGCCAACAGAGATAACATTGTGAAGTAAATTAAACTGTTCTGGTTTTTACTGAATTATGATTTAGGTTTAATATGGTTTATATTTTGGTTTTCAATACGTTATTTGTTAACGGGGAATGAGGTTCAGTATGTCACTTTTTTTTTCTGTTTTTAAAGGTGGAGCAGATGATGTTATGGCCATTGTAAGTTGGTCCTGCCACTTGGATGTGCATGCAGCTAATAAGCTGTCATCAGATGATAACCTTTTTCCTGCACTAAGCACATACCTCCTAGATTAAAATTAAAATCTCTTTAGTTGAAAGACACAAGAGGAATCTGACTCCTATTACAAGGAGTTTTTGTCCCACATTTGTTTATTGGTCACAGAAGAAACAAGGTTTCAAGACTATAATGCTATCAACGAAGAAATGTGAAAATATCTTTTTATAGAATTACACAAGAAAGTCAGTATTAAACCTGAATATGCAAGCAATGAGAATTAAAGCCATATATTTCCAAAAAAGGATCAAGTGATGCAGGATGCCATTCTAACCTAATAAAGATTGTTGTAAGTTGCCTGGGAATAGGTAGTTTTAAATTGTTTAGCATTCCGAAACAATAGTAATTCAGACAGTCTCAGAGATGCCTAGTGTATGACATAAGAACGAAAGGATTATAGAAGGGCAGAGGATACCCTAAAGGCTCGCTAGGATAGTGATGTTATTCTACCTTAATACTAGATGGAGAGTGAAGACAGTGGTAAGTGTAGACTGACAAGAATAAAAGGTCAGTGTGGGTGTCCATGTTTACCCCATAGGGGGTTGGTAAGGTTGCTTCCAGCGTCCCTTCGGCCCATGCCTACAACCTCTCTCATCCCTTTTACTGTACTTCCATTCATATTCTTTTTCTTTCATCTTACTTTCCACTCTCTCCTTACGATTCAGATTCATAGTGCAACTGCGAGGTTTTCCTCCTGTTACACCTTTCAAAACTTTTTGCTCTCAGTTTCCCTTTCTGCACTGGATGACCTCATAGATCCCAGCTCTTGGCCTTTGGCCTAAATTCTATATACTGTAATCTTTTGTTGTTTATCATAGTGATGGAATTTATAAAGGATTGCAGAGAATGGTTCCCTGGGGGCTTCTACTTGCGGATGAGGTAGTGTTAACAGTAGAATCTGAAAAAGATGAGATGGCAACGCTTAGAAGATGGAAGAAGAGAAGACTGGAAATTGAACATGAGCAAAACAAACCTTATGGTGGCTGGAAATGATGCAAAGGAAAAAGTATAACATGACTATGTTGTAGGGAAGGTGGTTGGACTGAACTCTCTACAAAATGTATGTGGCGCAAAAGATTCTTGGCGCCATTGTAAAAGCAGATGGGAAGAGACGGGATTTACAAACCCATTTGTGATAACTGGGTAAGTCACAGTAAGGTAGATTTTATCTGTTACCTTGGAGACACACAGGACTGCGAGGTAAAAGGTGAGAGAACAGTAAACAAGAGATCAGCTGCGTCATGAAGGAAATGAAGAGAGATAGCTAGATGACTGGTAAATAAAGCTGTCTCGTTAGGTGAGAGAGCAAAGACTTACGATTGTTACAAAAGTCCTCTACTACTCTGAGCAGCAGAAACATGGTTACTGACAAGAGAAATTGAAGTGATTTTGATATTGTTGGACTACAGAATGTTGAGATTCACGGCAAGCCAGAATATGAAGGGAAATTAATTTACTAATGAGGAATACGGGAAGAGACATTTCATCAGGAGGCAGAAACCCGGTAGGGAGGTAGTGCCGTCAGTGTACCTCGCATAGTGCGCTGTAGGCATTATTTAAAGTTCTTTGCAGCGTTCCTTCGGCCCTTAGTTGCAACCCCTTTCATTAAAAAAGTGTAACAGCAGTTAGACATTTGCCAACGTCCATAGAAATGAGGGAGCCAGTTATCATGCTGATAATTTATGCATATGCTGCAAAACCATTTCAACTTTACGCATTGATTGGGAATAACAATCATATATCGTCTGGACTCTTATGAGTGTCAATATTTCCCACATAAATGAAAACCAGTTTGTTCTTTATATCATTTTTTTCCTAATGTAACTCGCTGTGCACCAAGACTATACAACAAAATACCGCCTGAAGTGAAGAGCATACAAGGAGACAGCAAAAAAAACAAAAAAACTAAAGACTCCTCTATTCTTCAGGGGCTACGGTACTGACGAGAAAACACTGAAAGACAATTATAAAATATAAGAAGCACCTTATTTTGAAAACGTACGTGGCACCGCCAGAGAGGGAATTATCCCTGTGGAGGGCTCTACATAAAACCAAACAAAGTGAAGTGAAAGTGAACACATTATAATATATAACTTCATATTCTAAAACACTGAAAGACAATTATAAAATATAAGAAGCACCTTATTTTGAAAACGTACGTGGCACCGCCAGAGAGGGAATTATCTCTGTGGAGGGCTCTACATAAAACCAAACTAAGCGAAGGGAAAGTGAACACGTTATAATATATAACTTCATATTCTCTTAATTTTTCCCATCTTTTGCTTCCGAGCTCCACATTTAAGTACACGATCATTATGAATTACCACAATTTTGCTGTACGTAAGGCCTAAGTAAAAGTCAAGACGATGTATTGATGTTAAAATAAGAGTTATAGGAGGCAAAATCATTAAGAGTATCGAAAAAATAGGTATGAACTCAAATATGATACATGGTGCATTTTATCAAACTCGATATACGGCGATAATAAATAAATAAATAAATAAATATATAAATGAAGAAATAAATAAATAAATAAATATATAAATAAATAAATAAGTAAAAAAATAAATAAATAAACAAACAAACAAATAAATAAATAAATAAACAACTTGTAGTTACTGAGAGTTGACAACTACCCGTGTGCTAATTTGTCTCGCTAGCTTAATAAACCTGTCAGTGTTGTTTCTTGTGGATAGTGTTGGTGGCTTCGTTAATTACTTTCCGATAATTTTTATTATTATTTGGTAAGTTAACATTGTCAATATTATTTATATTTATGAAAGCTTACCATAAATTCTACCGATATAAATATGCAAAACTGGTGGACATCAGGTAATTTAAGTTTAAGGTAGACTTATTAGGCGTAGGTAGCCTACCAAGCTCTATAATGGTTGGTTAGGCTCAGGCTATTTCAAGGCTATGTAGTAATATCATCAGTCTAAATTATAATTATTATTTATAATAGGCTTTTATTATTTC
Source organism: Macrobrachium rosenbergii (assembly GCF_040412425.1). Taxonomy (NCBI): domain Eukaryota; kingdom Metazoa; phylum Arthropoda; class Malacostraca; order Decapoda; family Palaemonidae; genus Macrobrachium; species Macrobrachium rosenbergii. Next base: position 37,171,541 of record NC_089757.1, on the reverse strand, counting down.
ATCAAGCAGAGAGCCCATGTAGTCTGCTTAGGCTAATAGGAAGCTTCTTCAGGGCAACTTAACCTAGCTTAACCTCTGAGGTATGAGGGGGTAACCTAGCATAACCTATGAGGTATGACGGGGTAACCTAGCTTAACCTATGAGGTATGAGGGGGTAACCTAGCTTAACCTATGAGGTATGAGGGGGTAACCTAGCCTAACCTATGAGGTATTATGGGGTAACCTTGCTTAACGTATGAGGCATGAGGGGGTAACCTAGCTTAACCTCTGAGGTATGAGGGGGTAACATAGCTTAATCTATGAGGTATGAGGGTGGTAGGCTTAGGATTAGGCTTGGAACTGAAGCAAAGCTGTGTAAAGGATAAGACCTGATATTGGCTAAAGGTTAGGTAATACCTTGATAGCTTAAGGTAGTTTCTTACCCATTATTTGAACCCTTATATTCCTATTTGTTTCTGCGGAAATATGTACCTGCGCCCTTTGGGAGGAGTCTTCCTTAATGCAAGTTTGAAATGTTAGTTGAAACTAGGTTACAGCGTGGCGAATTGGAGGCAAGCCCACACCCCCATTCACTCATTCTAACCTAATATATCACCTCTTTTTAAGAAGCAGTCAGGTTAAGACATTTTAAAGCACTTGAGTGACCACCAAGACTTCTTTCATTTTTCATTGAACAAGGAAAGGTTTGAAGGCTGTAGGGGTGTTTGGTCATTTTATGTCCTTTGTGTTAGTGCAACCGGTTTTTTATTTTGCAGTGGTAGGTCCAATAAGGAGTGTTTTGGCTGGTTTCCTTCACAGTGGGGAAGTTAGGCAGTTGTGGAGGCAGGCCAAAAGATGTTTGCCAGTTTCTTTAAAGGTGATTACTTTGCTTTTGATACTGCCAACATTCTTTAGCTCCTGAACTGCCCTTAATAAGCCCTAGGCTTACTTCCTGCTGGTTGTCATTTATGGCTTGTGAGGGCAGGCGACCAACCAGTCGTCTCTGCTTAGCTATCCCTAGGTGAGACTGCAGTGTACTCGTGTGTTTGTGGTTGTCTACTCTCTGCCCCTGCCTTGCTTCTGTTCCTGTTGCTATGCCCATTAAGGAATTCAATGCTATTGAGGCTTCTGTAGCAGTTGTCTTGCCTGTCGAGATACCTTTGTGGTATTGAGCACAGGCCTTACTCCTCTCAGTGCTACTACCTGTCTCGACACGTTTTCTACTGTAGCTGAGGACGGAGCAAGGTGAAGAAATACAAGCTCATACTTCCTTCTAATCTTCTTTGAAGTCTTCCACCTCTTTCTTCTCCTCGTCTTCTGCCCCTTCTTTCTACTGTAGATGAAGAAATAGAGGTCTTAGAAGGCCTCGTGCAGGAAGTTCCATTGGACTTTTAAGTGTGTGCCTACGTGAGTAGACAGAAGGTTCACATTGACAGGTCACCACTGGGTAATGCGATGATCTGAACTTACATGGTTGTGCTGACACTCAGGCTGTGTTTTGTTTGTCCAGAATTCCCAATGTACACTTGTGTAATACCTGGATTCTAAGCATGTTAATAGAGGGTTGACATGCAAAATCTCTGCGTTACGATATTGCTGGGTATCGTGACAGTCTGTATACACATGATCCTGCAGACACTTGGGCAGTGCTTAGTTCGACCAGAACTCCTGATGTTGATGTGCATGATTCCTGAATCATGCAAATGTAGACAGAGGATTCAAGTGCAAAAGGTCGCATCATTACGATGTTGATGGATATCATGGTGAGTTCTGTGCACATGATGTTCAAGTACACAGGGTGTTCTCGGTTCATCCAAAACATCTGATGTGCCTGTTGCCCCTACCAGTTTGGGGTTGGGCCAGCTCTGCTAAAGTCTGTGAGAATATGGACCAAAATTGTGGGCAGGTACATGTTAACCTCGGCGTATGATTCAGTGATCTGTATTGCCAGATCTAATCATTTGTGTCTATGGCCTGGTCCCAAGAGAGACCACTAGGGCAGACTGGCGTGTCAACCTCTCTTTTGGGAGAGGATCCAACTTATGCTTTAGAGAATCTGTTAGGACTTTAGAGTCTTTCTCCTTTGGAACCCCTTCATGCAGAGTTGGAATGGTTTTCTAAAGAGATTATTAGGCTTGTTAGCTGAATGAACCGCAGCCAAGCAACCAGTGCTCTCCATCGAATCCATCTTGTCAAAAGAAGGTACTCTAGGGTTCACTTCTGAGGCAAGGCAATCATTCAGCTGCTACGGTTACTGCTTGCTTGTTGTTTCTTGGATCAAATTAATAGTCTGCTATCAGATCAAGTTCTTTGCTTGTCCAGTAGATTGAGCAAGTTATTTTTCCCACTTTTGACTTACAGACTGACAAATGATCTCCCAGTGAAGAAATACCTTAATGGTTCTTCTTTCTTAATTATGGCGTATCAAAAGAGTCATGAAGCCATTCAACATGGCCTCTTTCTAGGTAGCACTGTGGTTTGACCTTTGGTTGAATATACTTGCTGACTTTGCCGTCTTCTAGACTTATCAGTAGATATAGGAAAAGGGTAGTTGGAGCTTGGTAGCAGTACGGTCAGTTAAAGTTAGGTGGGTGGGAGGAAAGACATTCACCAACCTTTTCCTTCTGCTTCAGAGATTATGTTGGGTTGTTGAGAGTGCAATTTTTCTTTTGAGTTGTTATGACTGTATGCTCTGATTGATTGTCAAGTGAAACTTCCTTCATCTTTTTTTTTTTTATTGTATTTAAGGTGTATGTGTACTTTGTTCATCATGGATTTGATGAAGAACAGTGAAGAGCAAAAGGTGTGAGGGACATGCTTGAGTGTTTGGTTGCTTTATGTCCTTGGTGTTATTGCAACCAAGTTTGCTTTTCTGGGCTGGTGCTAGGATTGTGCTGGCTGGTCATCTTGGCAGTGGAGTGGTTTGTCAGCAGTAGTGGAAGGCCAGAAAATGTTCACAGGTTTCTTCGAAGGGGATAAATCCTCCTTCGATACTGCCAAACCATTTAGGCTTCTGGACTGTCTCCTCTCTCTCTCTCTCTCTCTCTCTCTCTCTCTCTCTCTCTCTCTCTCTCTCTCTCTCTCTCTCTCTCTCTCTCTCTCTCCTCTTGCTCGTGACGTTAGGTGAACAACTTGCACTTTTCGACCCACCTTCCGCTGCTGTTCCTGCTGCTGTTCCTGCTGCTGAGCCTCCTATAGCAGTTGTCTTGCATGTGGGTGTATGCCTGCAGTATCACGAAAAGGCCGAACTCCGACAGTGCTTCCTTCCTCGACATAAAAATGGTTTATTTTATCATATCGCGAAAAGATAGCCCATGACATTTTTATTCTTAACTAGGTTTAAAGACCAGGAGAAAGTCTTTCATTTTATGGGTGAAGGTGTTTGCAGTAAACAGTGAAATTGTCGACCAGACTTTATAGAACAGGGCCGTCTAAGTTATTTAGTCTGAGGACCACCCTTGAAAAAACAAAAAGTCTTGTGGGTCACCTGTGTGTATGTATGTATATAAAAAAGAGAAATATACGTTTACTTATTTTTCTCTAGCGGGCCATTTTCAAAATCAAACGGGCCACTTTTGGCCCACGGGCATGGGGTTGGACGCCCCTGTTATAGAATAACATTTAAGACCATAGAAAAAATAACTGCAGATTGTAGTAGTTTTACATGATGGAGGCAAAACCAAATGTGAAATATTCTGACAGGGAGTCCCTGCAGTTTTTGGTCTCTTGTGTACCCAGGTTTCAGACATATTCAGTGCAGTCCCACTTCGTTGAGATCGTAGAGTAGCACTTAAGAGTTAAAAATTTTTTGCGTGAATGTCCAAAATATGATCGACATTGATTGTCAGGTTTTGGAAAAAAAAATTAGTTAGGAAAATGTTATATTCTCCTTTATTTTCCAAAAACCCAATTGTAAAATTTACAGGGAAATTTAAATTAATAGATAGGATCAAAACTTTGTAATTAATGGAAATAAATCCTTCCAGCCAGCCCCTTTGTGAGTTAAGTAAATAAGTTCAGTAGTCTAGTTAAACTATTTACCAATAATAATAATAATAATAATAATAATAATAATAATAATAATAATAATAATAATAATAATAATAATAGTAACTACTTCTAGCATAAGGTAAATATACTTAACATGCATAGTATATTTAAGAAGCATTGAGAATGCAGATTTTGAAGGGACATTTATTAACTAGCTTCTAGATCACTTTTGCAATATTATTATTTATTTTTTAATTATGTTTCGTGTCCTTTTTTATCGGGGCAGACATGGTATCAAACAGACAGGCTTTGAAGGTTTTCAGGTAGTGCTGGATTCCTAGGAGTGTCTCCTTGGAATGGGAATGAGGATAACTTTCACCATTTACTGATTGTAAAAATTCAGTACAGACCATTGATAAGAATTACCTTGCTTTATATCTAATGATTCCTTTTAAATTTCAGAGGTAAAGCAAACTGTCTTGTTGCTGGTAGAGAGACCAAAGACTTCTTCGATAAAGGTGAATACACTAATAATATTGTTTGTTTGTATTTAGCTTTAGGGCAAATTAGAGAGATGTTGGTGTAAAAGAGGTAGTTTGAGCCTCCCACTAAATGCATTTTGTAAAAATTTACGGTCTACAGTTCAATAGGAATGCTCTTGGGGAAGGTTAGCAGAGTATTTTTTTTTTTTTAGTTAAGTATTGCTGATTATGAAACAGTAATGAGAATTGCTTTTCATGATTTTAATAGTTTTGCCCATGAAACTGAAATGTTTGCTATATATATATATATATATATATATATATATATATATATATATATATATATATATATATATATATATATATATATATGTGTGTGTGTGTGTGTGTATACAATGTCACAATGTTTATTGAGCTAAACGATTGTTATGCTGCGTCAAGTATCGTCAGTTTCATTTCCTTAGATTTTTCTCCAACGTGCATTTATCGAATATGAATGCGCTTACGTTAATTCAAAAATTTTTCCGAGTATTTTACTGTACTTGTCTTTGGTATATTTTTCTCTTTCATGTTAAATATTCCATTAATTTGCATAGCATGTTAATGGCCTTTAGGCCCTTTTTCCTTTGAATTTGTGTTTATATTGATCGATCATCATTATCATCATGTGGCCTTTTAAGATAAATTATCTTAAAACTCAGGCATTCAGTTCTCTGAAACTACTAATAATTAGGTAGAAGGAAGAAAAGTCAATTACAGGCAAGAATTTGCATTATTACCCCAAGCACCCATATATTCATATATTTCCTTAAACATTCAGAAAATTAGGCCACGATATATAAACAATATATCATTAAGTTTTTGAGAAATTGTTTCTGGAGAAGTGGCTAGATTAGGTCCTAGAATTTATATTACTGTAACGTGGTAACGTCATATGAACTGAAGACCCCATATTGGGGAAAGTGACGTCTAGTTTTGTCTTCTGGTTATATTAAAAGACTCCCGAATTCGTGACAAGTGTCATTCTGTTTAATCTGGGGTTGGGTTTGTTTACATTTTGTTTCTTCTTCTCGCTGCGCTGTATGATGACTTTGTGTGTAGTTAATTCTTCTTCTTGCTGTACCATGTGTTGACTTTAATGCGTAGTTAATCCTTCTTGCTGTGACATATGTTGACTTTATGTGTAGTTAATTCTTCTTGCTGTACCATATGTTGACTTTGTGTAGTTAATCCTTCTTGCTGTACCATATGTTGACTTTATATGTAGTTAATCCTTCTTGCTGTACCATATGTTGACTTTATGCTTAGTTAATCCTTCTTGCTGTACCATATGTTGACTTTATGTGTAGTTAATCCTTCTTGCTGTACCATATGTTGACTTTATTTGTAGTTAATCCTTCTTGCTGTACCATATGTTGACTTTATGTGTAGTTAATCCTTCTTGCTGTACCATATGTTGACTTTGTGCTTAGTTAATCCTCCTTGCTGCACTATATGTTGACTTTCTGTGTAGTTAATCCTTCTTGCTGTACCATATGTTGACTTTATGCGTAGTTAATCCTTCCTGCTGTACCGTGTGTTGATGTCATGTGTAGTTAATCCTTCTTCTTGCTGTACCATATGTTGACTTTAGGTGTAGTTAATCCTTCTTGCTGTACCATATGTTGACTTTATGCGTAGTTAATCCTTCCTGCTGTACCGTGTGTTGACGTCATGTGTAGTTAATCCTTCTTTTTGCTGTACCATATGTTAGGCTAATCCTTCTTGCTGTACCATATGCTGACTTTAGGTGTAGTTAATCCTTACGTAGTTAATCCTTCTTCAAACTCAGAGGTGTAGTTTGGCTTTGTAGATGTTGTCATTTGTTTGTGTAATTGTTTTTTCTTGAATATGTTTCAGCTTTTATGTTTTGCAGGAGAAAATAAGAGCATTTAAGATTCTGCTCAAACGTTTGTGAGGTTGTTTTATGAATAGCTGCATTTCAAGTTTTATTCGCGAAAAGTTAAAATTTTAAAAATTTTATGATTTGGTTATAAGTGTTTTGGTTTTAGACTTATTATTATTATTATTATTATTATTATTATTATTATTATTATTATTATTATTATTATTATTATTATTATTATTTATTTTTTTATTTTTGGTCTATCACAGTCATCCTATTCGACTGGGTGGTTTTTATAGTGTGGGGTTCCGGGTTGCATCCTGCCTCCTTAGGAGTCCATCACTTTTCTCACTATGTGCGCTGTTTCTAGTAGTACATTCTTCTGCATGAGTCCTGGAGCTACTTCGGCATCTAGTTTTTCCAGATTGCTTTTCAGGGATGTTGGGATCGTGCCTTGTGTTCCATTATTATTATTATTATTATTATTATTATTATTATGTTATTATTATTATTATTATTATTATTATTATTATTATTATTCAGAACAAGCCCACCACAGGGGCCATTGATCTGAAATTCAAGCTTCCAAAGAATATGGCGGTCATTAGGAAGAAGTAAGAGGAGGACTGATTCCGAAGATTAAATGTGTACCGGGTATATTTTTTATGTCCTTTTGTTGGACCTTATTTAAGAACTCGTGATTTTGATGACTGTGATTTTGTGGTCAATAAAATTCTGTCCCCCGTAGTGGGGTAGTGCCGTCAGTGCACCTCATGTGGTGCACTGTAGGCATTACTTAAGGTTCTTTGCTGCATGTCTTCGGCCTCTAGCTGCAACTCCTTTCATTCCTTTTACTGTACCTCCTTTCATATTCTCTTCCTTCTATCTTACTTTCTACCCTCTACTAACAGTTAATTCATAGTGCAACTGCTTTGAGGTTTTCCTCCTATTACATGTTTCAAACCTTTTACTGTCGATTTCCGTTTCAGCGCTGAATGACCCCATAGGTCCCAGTGCTTGGACTTTGGCCTAAATTCTATATTCAATTCAGTTCAATAAAACTGTCTTTCTGTCTTTGCTGTGAGTCTGTCTGGTCGGAGTCCCAAGATGTGAAGGTGAGACTCGTCATTGGTTTGTTGTGCGCCGCCCAGAAAAGGTCTTCTTGAGGATGGCAGAATTTTCATGTATTGACGTATATGAAATGCTTTTTTTTTCCCCTCAAGATTATCATTCAAAATTAAGTTGAAAGACGAGCTCTGGGGTCCGCAACCGCTTGCACGTCGTGGCGTGACGTTACCCTGAGCATGTTTAGATGCAAAAACTTGTGTTAACCCAAATTACTGATTTATTTATTGATTTTGTGTCATCTTTACCTTATGGATAAATTGCAAAATCATTTTACTCATATGATATTCCAGTTTATCAGTTTATATTAATTTTCCGTATGTTTTTTTATAATTACCTTAGGAACAAATTGCAAAATCATTTTACGCATTTGACGTTCCATTTTATCAGCATATATTCATTTTCCTTAGTTTTTTTGTCATAATTACCTTATGAACAATTTGCAAAATCATTTTACGCAGTTGACATTCCGTTATGTCAGCTTTAATTAATTTTCCTGAAGTTTTTTGTCATAATTACCTTATGAACAAATTGCAAAATCCTTTTACGCATTGGACGTTCCATTTTGTCAGCTTATGTTAACTTTCCGTAAGTTTTTTTTTGTCATCTGTACTTTACGAGCAAATTACAAAATCCTTTTACCCTTTCGAGGTTCCATTTTATCAGCTTTTTAACTTATATTAACTCTACTTATTTATTTTTGTAATTTTTACTTTATGAACGAATTACAAAATCCTTTTGCGCTTTTGACGTTCCATGTCATCTTCGCCGGAGTTGAATGATATTTACTGAACGTCGTATAAGTATATAATCTTTCATAAGCGTCTCGTTGAATTAGTTTTTGACCAACTTATGGTTTTGCGTAGGCATTTAATTAGGCTACACAGAGAAGGTTTGTGTTTTTCATCCTAATTTTATTATTAGTTTTCCTTACTCACTTCCAGTTTTGTAATACTTATAATGACGCTTGTCCTGGGTCATCTCTCTCTCTCTCTCTCTCTCTCTCTCTCTCTCTCTCTCTCTCTCTCTCTCTCTCTCTCTCTCTCTCTCATAGACACCTGTCCTGGGTCATCTCTCTCTCTCTCTCTCTCTCTCTCTCTCTCTCTCTCTCTCTCTCTAGACACCTGTCCTCTCATCTCTCTCTCTCTCTCTCTCTCTCTCTCTCTCTCTCTCTCTCTCTCTCTCTCTCTCTATAGACACCTGTCCTGGGTCATCTCTCTCTCTCCTCATAGACACCTGTCCTGGATCATCTCTCTCTCTCTCTCTCTCTCTCTCTCTCTCTCTCTCTCTCTCTCTCTCTCTCTCTCTCTCTCTCTCTCATAGACACTTGTCCTGGATCATCTCTCTCTCTCTCTCTCTCTCTCTCTCTCTCTCTCTCTCTCTCTCTCTCTCTGTCTGTCATGTAGACTGTATATTTGTGCGCATTTGTATATTCATTTAGATCTTGATACAGTATACACTACGCATGCGTGGATACCGCGTGTTTAATTGCTAATTTTCGAGACAGCTGTGGGTCAATATTGCTGTGTCTATCGAAATCTATACTCTATTTGATCTGTAATTAAATGGTGTAAATTAAATTACATAAGATACTATATGAATACAAAAAAAATTCGTAGAAAATACTATATGAAAAAAAAATTAGTAGAAAATATCTGAATGAAAAAACCGTAGAAAATACTAGATGAATAGCCTACAAAAAATTGTAGAAAATACTATATGAATACAAAAAAAATTCGTAGAAAATACTATATGAATATAAAAAAATTCGTAGAAAATACTCTATGAATAGGAAAAATTCGTAGAAAATTCTATATAAATAAAATAATCGTAGAAAATACTCTATGAAAAAAATCGTAGAAAATACTTTATAAAAAAAGTCGTAGAAAATACTGTATGAATAAAAAAATTAGTAGAAGATACTATATGAATAAAAAAATCGTAGAAAGTAATATATGAATAAAAAAAATTCGTAGAAAATACTATATAAATAAAAAAAATGTAGGAAATACTATATGAATACAAAAAATTCATAGAAAATACTATATGAATAAAAAAAATATGTAGAAGAAGATACTATATGAATAAAAAATCGTAGAAAATACCATATGAATAAAACAATCGTAGGAATTTGAATTAATGTTTGAAATTTTTGCAGATTTTTTTGTGACGACGAATGACCGCATTTGAATACATCTCCGTCTGTACCCTAAAACAATTCTCCTTGTATTTTAATAATGCACTTACGTCTTTGTATATATATTTACTTATTTATTTATTAGTTTGTTAATTTATTTTTTTCTTTTCTGATAACTGATCCCGTCTCTCTGTATTTCGCATTACCTTCTGTTACTCCTTTCAAATGAACACCATATTCTTTGGGAGCTTGAAATTCAAGTCAGTGGCCCCTGTGGTGGGCTTGCTCCATATGAATAGGGTTCATAATAATAATAATAATAATAATAATAATAATAATAATAATAATAATAATAATAGTAATAATAATAGTAATTAAGATGCAGGTATAGGCATTGATTCACAGGAAAATTATATTGTCATGAATTTAATGGTTTTCATTATAAGTATCTTAATTTTCAATGTCCTTTTGTATTAATGGGGTTTCTGAAAGGTATTATTATTATTATTATTATTATTATTATTATTATTATTATTATTATTATTATTATTATTATTATTATTATTATTCAGGAGGTGAACCTTATTCATATGGAACAAGCCCACCAAAGGGGCCACTAACTTGAAATTATTATTATTATTATTATTATTATTATTATTATTATTATTATTATTATTATTATTATTATTATTATTATTATTATTATTATTATTCAGCAGATGAACCCTCTTCATATGAAACAAGCCCATCAAAGGGGCCATTAACTTGAAATTCAAGCTTCCAAAGAACATTGGAAAGAAAAGGCATTGGATTGCAAAGCTAAATAGGTTAATTAACTTTTCTTGCCTTATTCATATGGAAAGCTGCAACATGTTATTGAATTAAATGTAGATTCTTAAGCTCAGCAGCTGTGCTAAGTAGGGGGCTATTGACCCAAATTTTAAATTGTTTAATGAATGTGAAGCTTAGTATCAATGATAAATAGGTATTTTTAGGAATATTATAACACGTTCATGTATTTATTTTCTGAATATTGTCCTCAAGGAATGGTATATTTTTGTAAATAACTCATGGTGCATTTACAAGAAAAAATGAATGACATGAATTGGTTGCTTATTTATGTATTATCGATTTATAGAATCATGGGCAGTTATAAAAAATATCGGTTTATAATATCATCAATGTCACAGGCACTTATAAAATACTTATATAGAAAAGAAAGGAAGTCAGGTCATTTTTCTTTTTTTATTTTTATCTTTTTGCTTGTTACCTGTCATGAAAATATCAGGCCTATGTGATTTCTCTGATATTTTGGAGGCTTATAAAATCACGCCAAAGCTATTCTATCTAACAGATTAATATTCCTATAGATTGCCCCAAAGTCCTCGTTATTGGTGAGAACTCCATCCCTATTCCCATTCTCACGGATTGCACAGGTGACCCGCTCTTCAAGTCCACCATCTTGTTTAATTTGTAAAGGTTTGATCTCTCCGGCGTCCAATCACAGAGCTCCATCCCATTCCCGACCGGCCAATGAAACGCCAGGATTTCCTGGAGCTCCTCCCCGCCGCCGTAACGCTGGTCGCCGCCGGCCAATCGGAAAGGTTGGTCCGGCGGCCGTTTTGTGCAAAGCTTTGCGCCGAGTCAATATGAAAAAGGTTCCGATTAAACACAATCAAGCGTCATTACTCGTTTTGACCTGACAATGGCCTTTGGAGGCGAAATGTCTCTTTGCGTATTTTCGCCGCGCCGGAATGCGTCCGGTGCGGAACGCTCTCGGGAGAAGGCGGGTAAAATCAATAGACGAAAATGATCGTTGGAAGCTCTCTCTCTCTCGGGCGGTCTCCATGCGTGCGTATCTCGCTCGCGGTCCGGAGAGAGAGAGAGAGAGAGAGAGAGAGAGAAAGAGAGAGAGACACACAGAGAGACCAAGTCGCTGTCATGTCGAGCTAGCGGGCGAGCCGGAGAGCGGGACGTCCGTCTTCCATTGCGCTTTATCACAGTCCTGTTTACGAAGAGGAATCGGCAAGCAAATAGAACCCGCCGAAAACGGGCGTAGTCTTTTAATCAGTTGTAAACATTTTTCCCTTCCCAGAATCCCTCATTTTCGGAGTTCCGCCAGCGCGAGATTGTTGCCACACGCCGCCAGATGGCTGCCAACCGGCGGCAGCCAAGCTTTCAGATAGCGATGGTCGCTGCAAAAGGCGGCGATAATTCTTTTTATATGGGGGGAAATGTGCTTGACGAAGAAGGCGCTTATGCCCTTGAAACGTTCGTTGATAGTAGGTGATTCGATGGGAAATTTATCAGTGTATATTTAGCCATTTTTAAGGCGGATTCTGGCATGTTCGAATTCCTCCATTGAAGTCGGGTTTGTTGATCGCAAGAGACGGAAACGAGATGCTGTTGAGTTCTCCGATATTATTATTATTATTATTATTATTATTATTATTATTATTATTATTATTATTATTATTATTATTATTATTCATAAAAATGTCATAATAGCATGAGACGCTAAAATGGTGAAGAAATCCACAGTGGTGTAAATGCAAATATTTATTAGAAATATATATACAGACGCTTGTATAAATACTTCTGATATATATTTATAGTTGCATCACTGTGGATTTCTTCACAATTATTATTATTATTATTATTATTATTATTATTATTATTATTATTATTCAGAAGATGAACCCTGTTCATATGGAAGAAGCCCGCCAGAGGAACCATTGACTTAAAATTCAGGCTTCCAAAGAACAGAAGGTAATAGGAAATCCAGAAAGAAGGGACTAATTATTAGAATAGGAAAAATATAAATGAGTAAATTAATGAATAAATAGATAACAATGTAAATAAATTATAAGGTACAATATGATAAATTTTTAATTTACGTAAACATGTTTCTTTTTCAGGTAAACCTGATTTTATTGTCGTAAACAAAATCTAATTTACTAATGGATAATTTTTTTTTAGTTTAGCAAAATATCGTAACACAGTGATTCTTAATATTTTTCAGTGTATGTACCCCTTTCAAATCAGCAGTCAGTTGTCGCACCCCCTGAATAATAATAATAATAATAATAATAATAATAATAGTAATAATAGTTATTATTATTGTTATTATTATTGATTATTTTTTATTTTTATTTTTTGCAGGAAAAAATAACATGCGTATATAAAAATTATTTTGCTTTAATTATTCATAGGCATCCTATCACCCTTTAGGAACCTGCTTCGCACACCCCCCCACCCCGGGGGCGCGAGCACCCCTGGTTAAGAACCTCTGTGACGTAACAGAACCAGCAAATACAACGACTTTTAAGTTCATTATATTTTGGTTTAATTTTTCTTTTAGCGACTTGGCAAGAGTAGATATAATGCTAGGTTGTGGGTAAGCGTTTTCTAAATTTGAAAGTATAAGTTTCCTTTAAGAGAAAGTCGCATTGTATTAGAACCTGGCAATAACCGCTTTCAGTAATTTCCTGTAATAATAATAATAATAATAATAATAATAATAATAATAATAATAATAATAATAATAATAATAATAATAATAATAATAATAAATGATCATCATCATCGTTGTAATGTTTAAGAACCAGATATTCTATATATATATATATATATATATATATATATATATATATATATATATATATATATATATATATATATATGTGTGTGTGTGTGTGTGTGTGTGTGTGTGTGTGTGTATAATATAAAATATAATATATATAGGCCTATACTGTACATATGAATGTGTGTAATTACTAATCAATTGAGGGTTGTCGGTGGTGGCTTCGTTATGCTAGATTGAAAGTATGATTAATTACAGATTTTCTTTTTTTCGAACGATATTACATCATCTGGGAAATTATATATATATAATATATATTATATATATATATATATATAAATATATATATATGTATATATATATTTACTGTTTGGTTACTGCTTGCCTACCGTTTTATTAAGTAACATTGCCGATAACCTCAGCGAACTTTCTAACTAATATTTCATTTATTTACGTCCATATCTACTTATACCATTGTTTGTTTGTTGATTTGTCTTCGTTATTTATATCTTATTCTCTTCTCTCTTTTTCCTTATTCCTTTAGTCTCATTACGGCGTTCTATTCTGCTTGATCTTGCTTTATAAGTGTTTATCCTGGTAGGGAGTTAGTGCCGTCAGTGCGCCTCATGCGGTGCACTGTAGGCATTACTTAAGGTTCTTTGCAGCGTGCCTTCCTTCTGCCCCTAGCTGCAACCCCTTTCGTTCCTTTTACTTTGCCTCCTTTCATATTCTCTTTCTTCCATCTTACTCTCCACCCTCTCCTAACACATGATTCATAGTGCAGCTGCTTTGAGGTTTTCCTCCTTTACATTTTTCAAACCTTTTTACTGTCAGTTTCCGTTTCAGCGCTGAATGACCTCATAGGTCTCATTGCGTGGCCTTTGGCCTAAATTCTATATTCAATTCAGTTCAGTTCAATTATACGTGTGTATGTCATTTTAGTCCTGATTTATATTCCTGTTCCGGTGATAATGACAGGATTACTAAGTGACCATTTTAGAATGATCTGTTCATGTTCAGATAGCTCTACATTTATAATGATTTATAGGTATTTTGTCTGTAAATTACAATATTTTACTCTTACATTATGTAAATATTAACAACAACTAAACTGTTCTCCGGATGGAAGTCCCCTGGTATGGATGCATATTTTAAACATTTTTCAGAATGTTTTACAGGTATTATATGTGTAAATTGCAATTTTTACTCATATATTATATGGACATTAATAACCAAACTATTCTGCGGATGGAAGTCCCTTGGTATATTTTAAATTTGTTTCATTATGGTTTATAAGTATTTTATCTGTAAATTGCAATTATTTACTCATATATCATATGAATATTAATAACCAAACTATTCTACGGATGGAAGTCCCTTGGTATAGATGTATATTTTTAAAAACTTGAAGTTAATTCAATCTCACGTCACTGCTGGGCCTGAAGTATATTTTTTGTGTTAGGTTGGGGAGTTGGGGTAGGGAGCGGTGTGTATATTTGGTTGGGTCTAGTTGGGAGAGGCGGGGGTAACTTTTGCTCTTAAAAAAAGAGTGTCAGGGGTGCTACTGTAGCGTCAGTGGCGCTCTGGAACTTTTGTTTTTCATCGTGATCGGGTTATGTGTCTCTGTTTTAGAGTTTGGTGAAGGTGTTCAGGTCTTGACAAGAAGAGTTTTGAATGGAGAACTTCTTACGGCATGAGAACAGTATTCCGCACAAGGGTGGATAAACATCATTAAAGTGTGAGGTAGCTGCGCAAGTGAGAAGCATTGAAAGTTCACATGTTAGATGAGAACAGATTTAGAAAGGCCGTTTTTCTACAGCCGCTTTTTGTCATCAGTTGGAAACGTACCATGACTAGACGGGAAATTAACTTGTTTCATGTTTACAAAATGCATATGAAAACTATATATATATATATTTTTAAATTTTAGCATTCCGTAGCATTCTCCCCTGCGGCATCTATGTAACACTTCACGTATTAGTTTTGGTTCTTACATAGAAATTATCTTCGCTCCGTTAATCACATAGGGAAGTTATTAGTTCTTAACATTGAAGGCTATTCTCTTTATAATGCATTCATACATTTAGAAAACTGCTCAGTCATAAGTTGTCTCGTTATTTGAAACAGGAAACTGGTGGGATATTGAATAAGATGTCTCTAGATTGTAAGCCTTATTATTTAATTCAGTTCCTACTTTCTGTAGTGTTTTTTCCCCATTCTGACTTCTTAAATCTTTTTTTGATTGCGGTAGCAGTTAAATTTGCAACTTATAAATTGAGTGAAAGGCCTCCTATTTTTTTCTCAATAATTTTCTCTAGCCCTCATAGTGACTTTTACCCACATAACTATTATGAATGGAAAAGCCTTCAAAAAGTATAGTTATTTATAGAAGTTTCCAGTTTAATTCTGGTTGTTTTATTGTGTAGAATTACCTTCCCATTTGTTCTCAGTTTTCTAACCCTAGACATGAGCTTTTCTTGAACGTTATTGTCCGCCACTCTCTCTCTTTCTTTGTGTTCATTTTCCGACAAAATAGGTGTCCCATTTTTCAGTGGGCCATATAAACTATGACCACCAGGCTATGAAGACATTTGGA
>NC_089757.1:37140764-37145764 GCF_040412425.1 Macrobrachium rosenbergii | reverse complement strand
AAAAAGTAATAAAAGGTGATTTTAGGTAAAAGTGTGGCGGTTAGCGTCACATAAATAATAATCAGGGAACTACCTTCGTTATTGCACCGTCCTTGTCATGAATAACAACTTCGATGTGATTTACGTCACTCTGTGATTATGTAAGGGGTCGTTATGGGCATATTGCACTAAAAGAATAACACCTTGCATAATATGGGTTAGCGAAAATGATGATTTGTCTCACGGCAGTATGGTGTCTGTATTATATATATATATATATATATATATATATATATATATATATATATATATATATATATATATATATATATATATATATTTATATATATATTATATATATATATATATATATATATATATTTATATATATATATATATATATATATATATATATATATATATATTATATATATAAATATATTAAATATATATATATATATATATATATATACTTATATATATATAATATATTAAATATATATATATATATATATATATATATATATTATATATATATATATATATATATATATATATATATATATATATATATATATATATATATATATATATATAGTGTCTGCATGTATGTGTGTACTGTATGTGCATCTACATGTTTTTGTTCATTTGCTTTGCTGTACGTTAAATCGATAAACCGTCAAAGGAAAGTAGATAAATTTCCAAAATTGCAATTGCAGGCAAGGAACCCAGGAAAACAGTAATATCCCGGTGGCTCCTTGATTGTAGCATTCCTTTGGCGTCTAGAAAATGATTCCTTTCGGATCGCAATTACTAGGAGATGGATTGCAGATGATACGGTTTGACAGCAAGGTCATGTCAGGTTTATTAAGATGGTCTTATTCGTGTATGAAGCGTGTATTGAAGACGGGTTTATTCTTGTATGAAGCGTGTATTGAAGACAGGCGTGGATTTGTGTACATAGACGTTTAGACTTTATGTATATATATACATATATATATATATATATATATATATATATATATATTATATATAATATATATATATATATATATATATATATATATATATATATATATATATATATATATATATATATATATATATATATATATATATATATATATATATATATATATATATATATATGTATCACACACGAGGATAAAAAGGCCCATAAAACACTGTTGGAACGTTGCAACCATATATTTCGACCACTTCCTTCTGTGCCCCTGTTCACAGGTAAAAAAAAGATGCACGAAATATATATGGTTGCAACGTTCAAACAGTGTTTTATGGCCCTTTTTTTAATCTTCATATTGTACTGTTGTATTGCAGTAAAGTCATTCAAAACACACACACACACACACACACATTATATATATATATATATATATATATATATATATATATATATATATATATATATATATATATATATATTTATATATAATGTGTCTATGTGTGTGTATGTTTAGTATATTTATATATATATATATATATATATATATATATATATATATATATATATATATATATATATATATATATATATATATATATATATATATATATATATATATATATATATTATATATACACACACATATATATATATACACACAGTATATTTACAGAAATGTTTGGGGAAATTGCAGCGGAGACCCGTGGAAGAGATTGGCCTCTCGGCGCAGTAAACAAGAAAAGCCACCGGCAGACACGAAAAATGTGCTGAAACAATTGCTTAGACTGAAATCCGGACTTTGATACCATCCATCACGTTAAGACTGACCGGACTTATAATAATCATCACAGATGAATAATCTGCCTAAAACGCCTCGTCTCATGATTGGCTGGAAGGTCCTGTAATGGCCCTGTGGCGTTGCCCCACAACGTATAGTATATATACCTGACGAGACGTTGTGTGGGGGTGGGGCAGGGGATGTGGGAGGGGAGGGGAGGGAAGGGGGGTGATACACATACATATATGATACCTGTTGTGCTCCAAGTATCATTACACTCTCATGAATCACCGTGACAATTTTGCTGACAGTTTTTGAAGTTACGCGGGCCACTTTTTCCCGCCATTGATCATTTCATTACGGTCGAAAAACTGGCGAAGGAGGAGGAGGAGGAGGAGGAGGAGGAGGAGGGAAATTGGAGTGAGTAGTCCCAGGCTTTGACGAGATGCATTATTTTCATAACACAAAAATGATATCGCCTTCGGCGGATATTTCTCTCTCAGTGTTTGTTATTCGTGGAAGAAGAAGAAGAAGAAGAAGAAGAGTCTGTCTCTCGGCGGTCTTGCGTGCGTGCGTGTAAGAATGTTTTTGTATGTTTTTTTTTTTTTGAAGGGCCTGCTTTTGTGTTTTGTGCGTCGTTACTGCCATCAAGTTTTTACTTGCCGAGACAGGGGATGAAGGAAGGAAACTAGAATTTCAGATAATTGATAAAAGTCGAGGCGTGTGGTTAAGATAAAAAAGAAAATCCTTCTAATTTCTCTTTCAGTTACGGGCTGCCTTTGAGCAAGGGCCCTTGCTGGCATAAGGCCAGGATAAACGAAGAGGAGAAGAATCCTTTACTGGTATTTTTTTTAGTTACGGGCTGCCTTTGAGCAAGAGCCCGTGCTGGCATAAGGCCAGCATAAACTAAGAGGAAAAGAAACCTTTACTGGTGTATTTTTTTAATTACAGCTTGCCTTGGAGCAAGAGCCCGTGCTGGCACGAGACCAGCATAAACTAAGAGGAGAAGAAGCCTTTCCTAGTATTTTTTCAGTTACGGGTGAAGCAAGAGCCCGTGCGGGCAAAAGGCCAGCATAAACTAAAAAGAAAAAGAAGCCTTTACTGGTATTTTTAGTTACGGCCTGCCCCAGAGCAAGAGCCCGTGCTGGCAAAAGGCCAATATAAACTAAAAGAAGAAGCCTCCACAGGTATTTTTTTTTCATTTTAGGGTATCCCTAGAGCAAGAGCCCGTGCTTTTACAAGTCCTCCATAAACTATAAGAACAAGAAGCCTCTACAGGGATCCAGTCAGTTACCGAGCTGCTCTAGAGCAAGAGCCCGTGCTGGCACAAGGCCAGGTGAAACTATTAGAATAATATTTAGGAAAAAAAAAGTGAGATATGGACATGACTGATCCCCGTAGTGAGTTTATCTTTCCAAAATGCCTTGACCCGTGTTTCTCCCGTTGAACCCCCGAAGAATTGACCTGAGGAGGTATATAGAGCCGCCCGAGCTGTGAAAGAGGGATGGGGGTCGGGGTGGGTGGCGGGGAAGGGGGAAACATAGGCCCTATGATGACCTGGGCCGCCACATTCCCTGGACCGCGTCAAAGACGGGTCGTGGGTGTCAATGCGCTGACGGATGACCCCTGGTAATTGAGGTCATTAATGCAACTTTGGGGCCCTTGGAAAGGGATGTTTGACCTGACCCCGAAATAATCGATTTGCCTGAAGGGAGGAAAGGGAAAAACTAGGGAGAGGGGGAGGGGCCCTTTTTTTTTTTTCTTCCAGAATGCAGATGAAGGGAGGACTGTGGGAAAATTGGCCGCTGGAATCGAGTAGGGGGAGGTTTTTCGCCGTCGAGAGGGAAATGTTGATATATTTAATTAATACTATATATGTATATATATACATATATAATATTCATTTATATTATATATTATATAATATATATATATATAATATATTCATAATTATATATATATATATATATGTATATATATATATATATTCATATATATATATATATATATATATATATATATATATATATATATATATATATATATATATATATATATAATGTGTTTGTGTGTGTGTGTGCGCGCGTGTGTGTGGTAAGTGTAGAATTACAAGCAAAAATACGCAAAGTTATCATAAAGATATTATATCACATTTACTAGACCTGCGATTAACGAAAATATGTGATTATAATTAACGTATCCTAGTGTATTATAGTTCGTTTCGTTAATCAGTTATCACTTAATCTTATCGCAATGTAGCCTTGGAGGATTAACAAAAGGATTAACGAGCCGATCTGTTGTAGTGTTGAAGAGGAAGTCCGCTGTCAATCATCTCGATAAGGACTTGGTAAAATTATAGAAAGTCGAATTATGGTAAAGAATTTTTTCTTGTTCCTTAGGGAGGAGGAGGAGGAGGAGGCGCAGTCAGTCTGAAAACCTTTACAATCTGATCCAAGAATCGAATATAGAATATAGGTCAAAGGCCAAGCACTGGGACCTGTGAGGTCATTCAGTGCTGAAACGGAAATTGACAGTAGAAGGTTTGAAAGGTGTAACAGGAGGAAAACCTCAAAGCAGTTGCAATATGAATCAATTGTTAGGAGGGGGTTGAGGAAAGTAAGATGGAAGAAAGAGAACATGAACGGAGGTACAGTCAAAGGAACAAAAGGGGTTGCATCTAGGGGCCGAAGGGATGCTGGAAAAAACGTTTAAGTAATGCCTACAGTGCACCGCTTGAGGTGCCCTGACGGCAGTAACCCATCCTACGGGGAATTTGATCAAAGGATAAGTGAATTTGGGGGTTGTTTTTCCATAAGAGGCCGGTAGTTTTTTTATTTTTATTTATTTATTTATTTATTTATTTATTTTTATGAATAAGGAGCCATAGATCTTTATAGGACGCAGTAGAAAGAGATGTGCTCGATATTCCTGATGTTGTACGTGGAGTTGGACAGCTTAAATCCAGCTCGCCATTGAGTTGTGTGGTGTGTATCGGCGTATTTAAGTGATAAGAGATTTGTGTATACCAACAAAAAGGATGATATAGGCTGAGATCATTTGTAGAAAGGAAGTTTTTAAAGTACGTACTTTGGAATCGAATGTACAATATTCCCGTACTGTGAAAAAAGCTAAATTCAACTCGGTATTATGAACTGTACATTGTTTAGTGGCATATCTGAGTGATAACAGATTTGTATTGCAGAAAGTAATTTAGTAATTTTTTAATATTTCCATTACATCACCTTTCTTTCATCTAATCTGTAGAATAGTCATTATTTA